>NC_037670.1:172618954-172897657 GCF_003255815.1 Theropithecus gelada | reverse complement strand
AAAATTTTTTTGTAGAGATAGGGTCTTGCTATGTTGCCCAGGCTGGTCTTGAACTCCTGGCCTGAAGTGATCCTGCCGCCTCGACCTCTCAAAGTGCTGGGATACAGCCACCATGCCTGGCCTAACCCAGTAACTTTATTCCTAGTAATTTTTCTCATGGACATAGTGATGTTCACACAAAACATTCGTTCTATAATTATTTGTAAAAATGACAAACTAAAAACAATAACATAGACGTATTCATAAGGAATATTTTGCAACCATTTAAAATAATATTTTAAAAGAACATTGAAGAATCTGAAAAATATTCATTATATATTACTGAAATGAATAAAGCAGGGCACATATTTAAGCATACCATATGATCCCAACTTTGCAATCTACATACACATGTGTAATGTATATACATATATGTGTGAATGTGCATGAAGAAAAAAAGACTGGAAGGAAATACTAATGGTTACCTCTGGGTGATAGGATAATGGATGATGGGTGGATGATTTTTTAAATTATTAAATCATAAACACATACAGCTGGCCCTCTGTATCCTGAGGTTCCACACTGGCAGTTATTTTTTATTTTTATTTTTTTGAGACAGAGTCTCAATCTGTTGCCCAGGGCAGAGTGCAGTGGTGCGTTGTTGGCTCACTGCAACCTCCACGTTCCGAGTTAAAGTGATTCTCATGCCTCAGCCTTCCGAGTAGCTGGGATTACAGGCACGAGCCACCACACCTGGCTAGTTTTTTGTATATTTTTTTTAGTAGAGACGGGGTTTCATCATGTTGGCCAGGCTGGTCTCGAACTCCTGAGCTCAAATGATCCACCTGCTTTGGCCTCCCAAGGTGTTGGGATTACAGGTGTGAGTAACTGTGCCTAGCAAGCAGGCAGTTTTTAAAATCTGAGGTTGTCTGAGTCTGTGGGATTTGGAACTTGTGGATATGGAAGTCTGACTGGGGGATCTGAGCATTCGTGGATTTGGGTATCTGGGTGATGTCCCAGAATCAATCAGGAGAGATGACTGTATATAATAAAAACTTTAAATATCTTTAAAACACTCCCCCACTTCAGTTATTGCCACAGTCCTATCCTGTATGATGCCTCTGGGCCCAGCTTACACATTACTGCCCCTTTCTCTTTACAGTTTTACAATGACTAAACCCCAGAAGGTCTGCAATAAGGCATCACATAGAGAGCCTTGTCTCATGGCCCCTATTCCTTTAAATCCTTGCCTGTCATTCAGATTAGAGATAGATGCTGGTCACCTCCTGCTCAGAATGACAGCTCCTGCATACTCAGCAGCGTATCTCACCCACCATCTCTTTGCACATTCAAAGGGCACAGTCATGCTGTATCTGATCTATCCACAGATGTAAATGTCCTCCCTACCTCATGGCTTCTCTTATGTGCAAACTAGCAGCTCTTCCCCATCATTTAGGGCATGCGGCCATGGCTTGTGGATCACAATGGGTGCTATTAAGTTGCTGCAAAACTAATCGTAGTTTTCATCATTAAAAGTAATTAAAAGTGACTGGGCGCGGTGGCTTACGCCTATAATCCCAGCACTTTGGGAGGCCAAGGCAGGCAGATCACGAGGTCAGGAGTTCGAGACCAGCCTGACCAGCATGGTGAAACCCCGTCTCTACTAAAAATACAAAAATTAGCCAGGCATGGTGGCAGGCGCCTGTAATCCCAGCAACTCAGGAGGCTGAGGCAGGAGAATCACTTGAATCCGGGAGGCAAAGGTTGCAGTGAGCTGAGATGGCGCCATTGCACTCCAGCCTGGGAGGCAGAGTGAAATTCTGTCTCAAAAAAAAAAAAAAAAAAAGTAATTAAAAGTAACTGCAATTACTTTTGCACCAACCTAATATTATTGCCAGAATTTTCAGTAAGACTCCTATTCTCCATCTCCATTTTGATATGGAAGGATGAAGGCCTAAAGTTACATTCACTTGTGGTAGGGGGCATTACTGGGTATAAGGACTTTTTATTTGTAGGTATTAACATTTTCCCTAGTGGTAGGAAAAGAGGTGGGGACAAGTATTGCCCGAGTAGGTTGCATCCAGGTTGATGAAGACGCAGTGACATGAGAAGCGTGCCCCACAGTTGCAGATCCATAACCTGGTGCCATCTTTCAGAAAGGCAGTTGGGTGGCAGGCAGTTGCCTTACTGAAAGGCGAACACCTGTGAGAGTTGGGGTTGTGGAACCCAAGCTGGGAAGAGCTTGGAAATTGTTTGGTTTTCTTGCCTAAGGAAATTAGCTGAGGACCTGAAGCTTCCTTCTAACTGAAAAGAGGACTCCAGTGACAAGTCCACCAAGAGGGTGAAATAGGCATCTGAAAATGAAACAAAGAGCTTAAGCCAGTCCAGGCAATGCATGGTGAAAGGTAGAGTGTTTGACAAATGGTATCAGTGGTTACATATTTCTAGCCAGACTAGGTACTGATGGATGAAATTCACTGTCATCCAACCCAGCTTGGCAGTTGACCCTCTGAGCCGCATCTTCCAAAGCTGGTACAGGAAAATAAATGTTATAGGACCCTCCCCCACTCCCCAAAAAAAGGCTCTCAGTTGCTGCACGAAAGGGTGAAAATTCTTTTTTTTTTGAGACCAACTCTCGCTCTGTCGCCCAGGCTGGAGTGCAGTGGCATGATCTCGGCTCACTGCAAGCTCCACCTCCTGGGTTCATGCCATTCTCCTGCCTCAGCCTCCTGAGTAGCTGGGACTACAGGCACCCGCCACCACGCCTGGCTAATTTTTTGTATTTCTTAGTAGAGACGGGGTTTCACCGTGTTAGCCAGGATGGTCTCAATCTCCTGACATCGTGATCCACCCGCCTCGGCCTCACAAAGTGCTGGGATTACAGGCGTGAGCCACTGTGCCCAGCCTAACAGGGTGAAAATTCTTAACACTGCTGAATGGTATGCTTGAAAGTGGTTAACGTAAATTTTTACCACAGTTTAAAAAACTATGCATCTGTTAATATAAAAATGTAAACGATTGATATAAAATGCCAAGTAATTAGAAATAAAGTCGCATAAAGAAACTTTAAAGAAAAGTTACTTGGATTAGTTTCTTCCTTTCAAGGTGGTTATGTAAATTTTTGAAATAAAAATTTGATCGATTAAAAAAATGATTTTGTGTTGTAATAAACTTTGAAAGGTCTGGGTTAAGCCAAGAGAAGCATATTTCTTTATTGCTGGATTTTTATACACTGATGTAAAATTTAAACTTCTAGAGGGAGTTAGAGTATGCCATGTTTCCCAAACTTATCTGACCATGGAACATTGTTTTTGTAGAATATCTCTGAAGATGCTTCTGTATTAGAGATTGGACTGAGGGAGAAAAGTACCAGGAAACAAAACCATCTGGGCATACTTCCATCTTTGACTAAAGATGAATTTCCTGTGGAGAAGTATGTGCTTTGCAAAATCATCTGTTTCTTTGCTTTCACATAGTCATTGAAAAGTTTTTCTTTTCCCATTTAGTCTTTTTTTCTTTTTTCCTTTTTTCCTTTTTTTTTTTTTTTTTTTGATACAGAGTCTTGCTCTGTTGCCCAGGCTGGAGTGCAGTGGCAGGATCTCAGTTCACTGCAACCTCCGTCTCCTGGGTTCAAGTTATTCTCACGCCTTGGCCTCCTGAGTAGCTGGGATTACAGGTGAGCGCCACTATGCCCAGCTGATTGTTGTATTTTTAGTAGCGATGGGGTCTCACCATGTTGGCCAGGCTGGTCTCAAACCCCTGACCTCAGGTGATCCATCCGTCTTGATGTCTTAAAGTGCTGGGATTACAGGCGTGAGCCACCATGCCCAGCCCCTTTCAGTCTTGTAGCTGATGTTCCTTTTGAAAAGTTTTATTTCTCAGTTGACTAAGGGAAAAAGAATTTTTCAGAACTCATGTTAAGAAAGCTAGGGACATAGAGTGCCCTAGAACTGTGACTCTCAAATTCCAACATCTGTAGGGCTCATCTGGGGAGACCCTCATCCTCAGAGAGATTTTGACTTCATGGATTAATGGGAGGAAAAAGAAACTGCATTTTTAATAACAAGTGACGAAATCTGTGTGCCCATGCACTGGGGTTAAGCACAAAGATGATTGTCATTGTCTCACGTGTAGGATTAGCAAGAGCCAGCTGGGCTAGGGTAGAGAGATTGAGAAAGTCAACTAGGGGAGAGAAAATGGCGGATACTTAGAATCAGTGCCTGCTGAGTGATTGGAGCCTGAAGCAAAGGAAAAACTAGTACTGGTTCTATCTTTATTTAAAATCATGATATTTTGTGCATAGCATGGTTTTTTGTTTTGTTTTGTTTTGTTTTCTGCATTACACTATTATTTATCTCAATTACTGAGATTTGTGGTGCTCCCTTAAATTTTGGGTATGCAGTGCCTCACCCAGTCCTCACCCTAGAATTTCTAATTTTCCCAGAAATTTCCAAGAATAGTCTGTTTGTATGACGTGAGTTTGCCCCACTCGAGTTGAATTCCCGTATAGGTCCTTTTGCCTCTTTAGAATCTGTGAGCATTTCTTGCTTTGTTGCAGACCTCACTTGAAGAAAGCACAGACGTTCTGCTCAGCAGCATCTGAGAACTCAGTCTGTGTCCTTCAGACTCCAAACCACTGCTCGTGGTCTTCTTTTATGCTTGATGGAGTGCGTTGCTCACCTGCAGCTGCTGGGTCAGGTTCTGGATGCTTCTGTTTGCTTCTTCTACTGTCTTACTTCTTCTTGTTCTTGAATGAGTTCATAAGGAACATCTTGGTTTTTCATTTCAGTTTCTGAGCACTGTTTTCACTACAGTTGCAGCCATTCTTTTGGATAATTCACTGTGTACCAGGCAGGTCCCTTCCAGGGAATATTGCTCATTCTCACAACAACCTTGTCTATTTCCAGAGGAGAAGCTGGATGGAGGGGCTGACCATGCAGTGCAAGGAACCTGTTGGTCGGCTCACGTCAGTTAGCATTACTTAACAGGAGGCAGTTTGCCTCTGATATCTTTCTGCATAGTTTACACATCATTCTTTGTTAAAGTTGAATTTTTCAAAATTACTGTTATGTCATATCCTTCATGCACGAGAATGGATCGATGATTCAAAAGGGATTAAAATAAAAATTGTTGATGAAAAAAGCCAAACTTCGTAAAATATTTGAAGAAATTTATTCCGAGCCAAATATGAGGACCATGACCCATGACACAGCCCCAGGAGGTCCTGAGAACATATGCCCAAGGTGTTTGGGTTACAGTTTGATTTTATACATTTTAAAGGGACAGAGGTTACAGTCCGACATGAATCAATATGAGGTAGGAGACCAGCAGGTCTGACAGGATGAAGTAAAGAAACTGGCAACAACCAGCAGGTGGCGCCCAACTGAAGTGAAGCAGGAACCAGCAGGCGGCACTGAAGGCAACCACTCATTGCCCTTGCTACACATTAGCATAAGACACTCCCACTAGCATCATGACTGTTTACAAATGCCAGGGCAATGACCCAGAAGTTACCGTCCCTTTTCTAGAGATTTCTGAATAATCCACTCCTTAATTTGCATGTAATTAAAAGTGGGTATACATTCAGCTGCCAACAGCCCATGCTCTGCTGACTCTGAGCCCACCGCCTAGGAGTTAGACCTTATCCACAAAGAGCAACTCTGGTTCAATGAAAGATTGCTGCCTAACACTACCATCTTCCCCTTGAATTCTTTGCTGGGAGAAGCCAAGAACCCTGCTGGGCTAAGCCCCAATTTCTGAGCTCACCTGCCTGCCCACATCAAATACATGTAAAGTTTACATTGGTTTGGCCTGGAGAGATGGGACATCTTGACATAGGCACTTCCAGGTCATGGGTGGTTCAAAGATTTCCTGATTGGCAATTGATTGACAGAGTTAAATTACTATCTAAATGCCTGGAGTCAGCAAAAAGGAGTGTCTGTGTTAAGATAAGGGGCTGTAGAGACCAAGGTTCTTATTATGTAGATGAAGTCTCATAGGTAGATACCTTTAGTGGCAATAGATGGCAAATGTTTCCTATGCAGACCTTAAAAAGTTGCTGGACTCTCAGCTAATCTCCTCAGGATCAGAAAAAGACCAGAGAGGGATCAAGATTCTGTACAGAATGTAAATTTCCCCCACAAGAGACAGCTTTGCAGGGCCACTTCAAAATATGTCAGAGAAATGTATTTTGGGGTAAAGTATCTTGATTTCTTGTAGGACCTGCTATCTGTCTTGTGATGCTATACTGGAATCAGGTTGGAATTTGGTATCTTACGGCTACAGAGGGTCTGTTTTGTCAATCTTAAGATTTCTGTTTTGATGTTAATGCTGGTCAATTGTGCCTGAACTCCAAAGGGAGGAAGATGTTATGAGGCATGCCCTACCTCTCCTTCCCATCATGGCCTGAATTAGTTTTTCAGATTTACTTTGAAATCCCCTTGGCTAAGAGGAGGGGTCCATTCAGTCAGATGAGGGGCTTAGAATTGTATTTTTGGTTTACAAAATGTAAACATCTGAAGTGAATGTGCAACTGCAGAATGCAGATCTGTATGAACTGGAAAAACCGTATCTGGGAGGGGAATGATGATCAAAATCAGCCTAACAAGATAATTACAGCTGGGAAATGCAGTAAAAAAAAAAAAATACCAAAAAAACCCCTCTGTTTTACTGGGCCATTTGCAACCTGCTCTCAGTTTATTTTCTTCCAAAACTTTTTTCCTTTTTGAGATGAAGTCTGGCTCTGTAGCCCAGGCTGGAGTGCAGTGGCACGATCTCGGCTCACTGCAACCTCTGCCTCCTGGGTTCAAGCGATTCTCCTGCCTCAGACTCCTAAGTAGCTGAGATTACAGGCATGTGCCACCACACCTAGCTTTTTTTTTTGAAACAGAGCTTCTGTTGCCCAGGCTGGAGTACAGTGACACCATCTTGGCTCACTGCAACCTCCACCTTTCGGGTTCAAGTGATTCTCCTGCCTTAGCTTCCCCAGTAACTAGGACTACAGGTGTGCCCCACCACATCTAGCTAATTTTTGTATTTTTAGTAAAGATGTGATTTCACCATGTTGGCCAGGCTGGTCTTGAACTCCTGACCTCAAGTGATCCACCCTCCCTGGCCTCCCAAAGTGCTGGGATTACGGGCTTGAGCCACTGCACCCAGCCAAAACTTTTCAAGTTAGTCACATGAAACTGTTAATCTGTTCACATCATTTTCTAACAATATATAGCGACCACCTTAATAAACCAAGTTTTTCTTTTCATGCCCCCTTCAAAGACAAAATAAGTCTTCCAGCATGAAACAAACAAATTTCATTACTAAAAGTGGAGATGAGACCAAAACTCCTCAAAGTTCATTCAGAGTTTACCCAGTTATACTTTCCGTAGCAAGAATACTATTAGTTACACAGTTGTGGGAGAACTTATAAAACCAGCTGCAAAAGTGAGTGCCACATAGTTCTGAGCTCAGAGAGAAAAACAGAACAAGCTACTGGCTAAATTCCTAAATCATATGACTCCGTAGGATGTCACATCATTTATATGGCATAAAATATGGAAGAGCACATCAATAGTTTTGCTTTGTAGCAGTGTAAGTTTGCTGCATATAAAGTATGAGTCAGTTCTTGAAAAAGACAGAACAGGAGAAGCACTTGATGGCAGTTTGTTCTTCTTATCATTGAAAATTCACGCTACAGAAGAAGTTTCTGAAGTCGTGTTATTGGTGACTTTGCGTGCTGTGATACAGACTAGACAATGTGCATTGGGGCAGTGTTCATGGAACAACAGCTATGTGTGCGCCCAGAGGGGCTCACCGAAGTGGCAACCCAAATGTCAAAATCAGCTTAAAAAGAGAATTGCTCTATTCTCAGAAAACAGTTGGCAGTCAATGATATGCCTCTGACCTTTAGCACTGAAGGAAGGAATTTTAAAAAACATGACTGTGCAACCAATGTGACTGTGTATGCTTTCAGCATGCATCTTTGCAACATGCCGGAAGAAGAAATGGGCAGAGATGACAAAACACTGCTTTTCCATGCTCAAGTCCACTGGCTCTCGAGAGGGAAGACCCCAAGGGGAAGGGTCCTAGGTGGGGTTTAAAATGAGGGATAAGACAAAACCTTTCCTTCATTCATGATGCGTTTGTTTTTCTTTGTCAGAAAAAGAAACTGATGATGTATCATGAAGCACGTTTATGTAGCATGTCCAAATGCTGAATAAACAAAAATTACTCTCCAGAGCTGATACAATGAAACAGTGGATAAACACAGTGGATGAAAACATTTTTCCTTCCCTTTGAAAGTGATATACTCATTAACTTAGCATTGATGCAGAACAGAAATTAGTCTTCAGTGGAAATTTCTCCATAATTTCTAGGTCCTTCTTCAATTTGCATATCCAAAATTACTTTGTATCAATGTCAACATTATGTTTGTGACATTGTACTGAAAATTTGCAGGATGTTATTGTTGGGGGAAACTGGGTAAAGGATATGTGGGAATTTCTTCTCGGTTTTTACAATGACACATGAATCTATAATTATCTTAAAATTAAAAGTTTAATTTAGAAAAGTTTAATCAAACAACAACAAAAGCATAACGCTGTGATGAACAACCCTGTCTGTAATCTTTGTACAGTTCTAAGGAGGCTTCATCAGGATAAACTGCTCCAAGTGGGATTGCTGGATCAACTCATATACAGATTTTTGCATCTATGTTCATGAGGGATATTGGTCTACAGTTTTTTTTTCATGTAATCTCAGTCAGGTTTTGGTATCGGAGTTATGCCAACCTCATTAAAAAAAGTGAGGAAGATTTTTATCACCCTTCATGTAATTTATCCTCTTCCACTATAGGAATTTGTTAATTTCCATATTCCTCTTCTAAAGTGTCCCACTTCTGAGAAGGTAATTCTGATAATTGTTAGTGTGACGATGAAATACAATACATTTTCCTTTATCCTACCTTTTCCGAAACATAAATGCTGTTTTACTTGTTCTCCCTCTGTGTTTCTAATCATAGCACGTTGTAGTATTGTGATATAGTTTATAGAAAAGGGACAATTTTATCTTGAACTTTTAACCTTGCCCGTCTGGATTTGGCTTCATTTTGACTTCGAGTTTGGTCATTTCTAGCATGATCAACTTTGTCCAACAAACAGCAAAATTCATTGTCACCTTTCTTGTACTCAGGAGAGTTTCAAAGCTTGAAATCATTTCATCTTTCACACATATTTCTGTTTTTCCCTCCTCTCTTCTTCTCTGCTACTGCAGAGGGTGGAAGTAGCATAAACCCTCACAGATGCACTTTTTCACATTTCCAGTTTGCATTGTGATCATAGACCTTTCAACCAGAAACGATTCCAAACTTTTAAAATATGTTCTTCAATACCGTTGTCATTTCTGTATGCTTCTCTTCTATTTTTGTAAATTGGTGAGACAACTTTTAAAGAAATGTCTTCATGGTTATAGTTCTCTTTGTAAGCAGCTAAGAGAAACAAACAGATTGTCTCTCATTTTCTCTTTGAGAGTCCTGTGGGCTAAAGCTCACGACTGTGTTTTCATGCTCCAGGCGGCACACGATCTTTCCTTGAGCTGAGCTTTATCTGTGTTTGTGACTTTCATAATTGCTTCAAGAATCTGAATAACCACTTTCCTTCTTCTTTTCATCTTTGGCCCCTTTTCTCTCCCCTCTGGCTCTCTGCTGGCCTCCTTCCTCCTCTCTTCTCGTTGTGGGTCTTCAGCGTGGTCTACAGTGGCCTGCTCTTCTCATTCTTTTTGGTTGTTATTTGCATGAATTTCATTAGACCCTTCTGTTGGCACAGTATAGCCATTTTCACCCCGACTTTTACTTTTAGAACCCTTTGCTCGTTATTTTATTTTTATTTTTATTTGAGACAAGGTCTCACCTTGTCACCCAGGCTGGAGTGCAGTGGTGCAATCACGGCTTACTGCAGCCTCAACCTACCTGGGCTCAAGTGATCCTACCACCTCTGCCTCCCAAGTAGCTGGGACTACAGGCACACACCACAATGCCCAGCTAATTTTTGTATATTTTGTAGAGACAGAGTCTTGCTTTGTTGCCCAGGCTGGTCTTAAACTCCTGGGCCCAAGCCATCCTCCCACCGTGGCCTCCCAAACTACTGGGATTATAGGTGTGAGCCATGGTACACAGCCCCTTTGCTCATTCCTAACTATTTAATTGATTTCCTTCTGTTTCCCATCTAATTCTGTTATTTTTCCCATCTCCTTGTGATCTGTGATCTCTCTTAGAAACACCTCATTGTTCTTTTACATCCTTAGCCACATCCCTGCCTTCATCTGGACCCCTAAGGCTGCCACAGCAGTGTTTTATGATGTGATGCCTTCCTGCAGTGTCTAGATAATTTTCTTCCCTTCCTTCATCTATTTTGTTTTTAAACCTATTTTGTGACAGGCACTGGTAATATAAAGGTTATGCTCTTAACACTTCTGTAGGTAAATAAAAGGCATTGTTCTCCTTACCTGAAACATTTCTGACCAGCTCCTGCATATGAGATCGTATTTTTAGCTGTATTCCTAGTATGTTTTGAGCAGCTCTCACATGGTTCCGATCCTTTACTAAAAATAAACAGCATCCTGTATGTGGCTAGCCAGCCCCTCCCCTTGTCAGCATGCCTTACTACACTTTCTGGGTGTCCAATATTAAGTCTGTTGGCTACTTTTACTGGAATGGCTAATTTCTCAGCACCTCTTTTTGATCAAGTCTCAAACTCTCCCAAATTCACCGATTCAGTCCTAAAATGAATAGTCTTACCTGCTAAGTAAAATTCTTTTTGCCATCCTTTAAATCGTAATATATTTCCCAAAGTAAATCCAATTTCTCTGCTAGTCAGATCAATGACCGCTGACATGTACCTTGAGTTAATCTCAACTTAACTACTAACCAGGGCTCCACTCATCTGCCAGGTGGCTGCTTTCATCCTTCGTGAATGATTCTCCCTCTGGGGGCATTTTTTCCTCCTGCCTCAGAGAAGCAGAGCAGGTTGGGACTTTGTGGTGTTTGCCTTTGCATTTCTAGCACCTGGAATAACCCTGGGCACGTGGTGGGCCATGAGTGAACATGTGCTGACTCAGTGAATGGGTGAATCTCCTCGAGTCACTGGTGGTTCTGAGGCTTCTGTGTCACTTTGAAGTCTTTAAGGAGGACAAAATAGACAAAGGATCAGTCTCTACTGGTTGCTTTCACTAGCTTCAGGTGGCTTATGCACTCAACTCTGTTTCCTGTGTCTGGAGAACCTTCTCCCCTCTTTTTTTTGTTGCTGGTGCCTACCCGCTTTTCCCAAGCTTGCTCTTGTTCATCCTCTAGGTCTTGGCTTAAATGTCAGTATCAGTTCATCCGGGCCATCGTTTTGGACATCTTAGACTTGGCCCCGACCTCCTTTTGTGTGCTCCGGTTTCCTGCACACTTCCTTTTGATGGCGCCTCACTTTTGCTGTTGTTGCCTAACATCTGTTTTTCCCACTCATCCTAAAATTCCATGGGGTCAGGGACTGAGGCGGTGCTTCGCGCCACACTATTCCTGGTGCATGTGGGAGACAAGAAGTATTTGCCGAATTAATCAGTAATCATAGGACTAATACAAAAATACGTCCTTCTGGCCCATCAACAGATGAATGGACAAAGAAAATGTAATTTATTTTTATTATTTATTTATTTTTTTTGGGACAGAGTCTTACTCTGTCACTCAGGCTGGAGTGCAGTGGCGCAATCTCAGCTCACTGCAACCTTTGCCTCCCGGGTTCAAGCGATTCTCGTGCCTCAGCCTCCCGAGTAGCTGGGATTACAGGGGTGTGTCACCACACCCGGCTAATTTTTGTATTTTTAGTAGAGACTGGGTTTTGCCATGTTGGCCAGGCTGTTCTTGAACTCCTGATCTCAAGTGATCTGCCTGCCCTGGCCTCCCAAAGTGCTGGGATTACAGTCACCGTGCCTGGCCAAAAATGTGGTTTATATAGATGATGGGATGTTATTCAGCCATGAAAAGAATGAAATCCTGTCATTTGCAGTGATGTGGATCGAACTGGAGGCCATTATGTTAATTGAAATAAACCAGGCACAGAAAGATAAATATCACATTCTCACTTATATATAGGAGTTAAAAAAGTGGATATCATGATGGTACAGAGAAGATTGGTGTCTACCAGAGCCTGGAAAGGGGAGACGAAGGGGAAAAAAAGGATATAAGTGTATTTATTACCACAGAACTCGTCACTTAAAATTAGTAAAGATGGTCAATTTAAAAAATAAAATGTCCTTCTGGTCCTTGGGATGATACACTTACGCTTGTGAACTCTGAAAATCTGAGACAGGTCTCAGTTAATTTAGAAAGTTTATATTGCCAAGGTTGAGGACATGCAGCCGTGACACAGCCTCAGGAGGTCCTGACGACATGTGCCCAAGGTGGTCGGGGCACAACTTGGTTTTATACATTTTAGGGAGACATGAGACATCAATCAATATATGTAAGATGTACATTGGTTCTGTCCAGAAAGAAGGGACAACTCGAAGCAGGGAGGGAGCTTCCAGGTCACAGGTAGCTGAGAGACAAATGCTTGCATTCTTTTGAGTTTCTGAATAGCCTTTTCAAAGGAGGCAATCAGATAGGCATCTATCAGTGAGCAGAGGGATACAATGGGAGGCAGGTTTGCCCTAAGCAGTTCCCAGCTTGACTTTTCCCTTTAGCTTAGTGATTTGGGGGTCCGAGGGTTTATTTTTCTTTCACAGCTATATTTTATGAAAGGGGACCCAGGAATTGGATCTTAGAACAAGGGAGGTGTATTAGTCTGTTTTCACACTGCTGATAAAGACATACCCAAGACTGGGCAATTTATAAAATAAAGAGATTTAACTGGACTTACAGTTCCACGTAACTGGGGAAACCTCACAATTATGGCAGAAAGCAAGGAGGAGCAAGTCTCATCTTACATGGATGGTGGCAGGCAAAGAGAATGAGGAAGATGCAAAAGTGGAAACCCCTGATAAAACCATCCTATCTCGGAACATATCTCAAAATAATAAGAGCTATTTATAACAAACCCATAGCCAATATCATACTGAATGGGCAAAAGCTGGAAGCATTCCCTTTGAAAACCAGCACAAAACAAGGATGCCCTCTCTCACCACTCCTATTCAACATAGTATTGGAAGTTCTGGCCAGGGCAATCAGGCAAGAGAAAGAAATAAAGGCTATTCAAATAGGAAGAGAGGAAGTCAAATTGTCTCTGTTTGCAGATGACATGATTGTATATTTAGAAAACCCCATTGTCTCAGCCCCAAAGCTCCTTAAGCTGGTAAACAACTTCAGCAAAATCTCAGGGTATAAAATCAATGTGCAAAAATCACAAGCAGAGAGCCAAATCATGAGTGAACTCCCGTTCACAATTGCTACAAAGAAAATAAAATACCTAGGAATATAACTTACGAGGGATGTGAAGGACCTCTTCAAGGAGAACTACAAACCACTGCTCAAGGAAATAAGACACAACACAAACAAATGGAAAAAAAATTCCATGCTCTTGGATAGGCAGAATCAATATTGTGGAAATGGCTATACTGCCCAAAGTAATTTACAGATTCAATGCTATTCCCATCAAGCTACCACTGACTTTCTTCACAGAACTAGAAAAAACTACTTTAAATTTCATATGGAACCAGAAAAATATCCCATATACCCAAGACAATCCTAAGTAAAAAGAACAAAGCTGGAGTCATCGTGCTACCTGACTTCAAAGTATACTACAAGGCTACAGTAACCAAAACAGCATGGTACTGGTACCAAAACAGATATATAGACCAATGGAACAGAACAGAGGCCTCAGAAATAACACCACACATCTACAACCATCTGATCTTCAACAAACCTGACAAAAACAAGCAATGGGGAAAGGATTCCCTATTTAATAAATGGTGCTGGGAAAACTGGCTAGCTATATGCAGAAAACAGAAACTGGACCCCTTCCTTATACCTTATACAAAAATTAACTCAAGATGGATTAAAGACTTACATGTAAAACCTAAAACCATAAAAACCATAGAAGAAAACCTAGGCAATACCATTCAGGACATAGGCATGGGCAAAGACTTCATGACTAAAACACCAAAGCAATTGCAACAAAAGCTAAAATTGACAAATGGGATCTAGTTAAACTAAAGAGCTTCTGCTCAGCAAAAGAAACTATCATCAGAGTGAACAGGCAACCTACAGAATGGGAGAAAATTTTTGCAATCTATCCATCTGACAAAGGTCTAATATCCAGAATCTACAAGGAACTTAAACAAATTTACAAGACAAAAACAAACAGCCCCATTGAAAAGTGGGCAAAGGATATGAACAGACACTTCTCAAATGAAAACATTTATGTGGCCAACAAACATATGAAAAAAAGCTCATCAACATCACTGGTCATTAGAGAACTGCAAATCAAAACCATGCTGAGATACCATCTCATGCCAGTTAGAATGGCGATCACTAAGAAGTCTGGAAACAACAGATGCTGGCGAGATTGTGGAGAAATAGGAAGGCTTTTACACTGTTGGTGGGAGTATAAATTAGTTCAACCATTTTAGAAGACAGTGTGGCAATTCCTCAAGGATCTAGAACCAGAAATACCATTTGACCCAGCAATCCCATTACTGGGTATATACCAAAAGGATTAGAAATCATTCTACTATAAAGACACATGCACACATATGTTTATTGAAGCACTATTTACAATAGCAAAGACTTGGAACCAACCCAAATGCTCATCAATTATGGACTGGATAAAGAAAATGTGGCACATATATACTGTGGAATACTATGCAGCCATAAAAAAGAATGAGTTCATGTCCTTTGCAGGGTCACGGATGAAACTGGAAACTATCATCCTCAGCAAACTAACACAGAAACAGACAACCAAACACCGCATGTTCTCACTAACAAGTGGGAGTTGAACAATGAGAACACATGGACCCAAGGAGGAGAACATCACACATTGGGGCCTGTCAGGTGGTAGGGGGAAAGGGGAGGGAGAGCATTAGGAAAAATACCTAATGCATGCAGGACTTAAAACCTAGATGATGATGCAGCAAACCACCATGGCACATGTATAGCTATGTAACAAACCTGCACGTTTAGCACATGTATCCCAGAACTTAAACTAAAATTTAAAAAAGAAAAAAAAATTAGATCTTTGAGATATTTATTCACTACCACGAGAACAGTATGGGGGAAACTGCCCCCATGATTCAATTATCTCCCACAGGGTCTCTCCCACAACACGTCGGAATTGTGGGAGTATAATTCAAGATGAGATTTTGGTGGGGACACAGCCAAACCATCCAAGGAAGCAACCTGGTACTGTTGTATCTTGTGACTGTTGGAGAACATTGTTGAGAGGACCATAGTTATCAGCATGAGAAGAGAAGCAAATTGACTATGAAAAGCAATGACTACAGCCTTAAGGCTGGCCTGAAGTCCATAATAATGGTATAAGACAGAAGTTGGCAAACTCTTTATATTAAAGACCAGATGATTAATATTTTAGGCTTTGTGAGTCACTGTTGTAAGTATGCAACTCAGCCATTTTAGCACCAATGCAGCCATAGACCACATGTAAATGAATGCATATGGATGTGTATAAATAAAACTTTTATTTATAGAAACAGGCAGTGGGCTGGGTTTAGTCAACCTCTGTTATAAAGGGATATTAAAATCAAGTGTGCTGAAAAATTATAAGAAATAGAGGTGTCACATATATAGAGTTTTTAAACATATATATTATTTATATAAAGCAGGAAATACTGATCAGACCAAAATAAAAGTGACTCACATTACAATTTAAGCCAAAATACAAGTAACAATCACAAATTGCTCTTGTCCTGCAAACCTTCAGAACTATCTCGTTGTTTGGGGTTAAAACTTTATGCAGTGTGTGCTGTAAATTATGATGCTTAAATGCTTTATGTGTGTGATACACACATACAGGGTGACTGTGTCTTTGTTGTAGAAACAAAGCCTGGCATGCTTGCCTCTTGGATGACTGAACACACAAGGCATTTTCCAAACAGCATGGGCACACCATGATGCCAAATGTCCTTATTTCTACATTTGTGATGAAATCAAGTAGGTAGGCAGTAAAGAGTTAAATTGTTTAGTGAGTGGCTTCTTTGAAAAGCAGGAAAGGAGATTCAGTGTGGGCCATCTTTATATTCTGTATGTGCTGCTTTTAGAAAGCAAAAATAATGTTGGTCCACTAGTGACTCACCACCATAAAACTGTTGAATAAATGAATGGATGAGATAGAGAAGAGTGGGCAGTTTCGACAGCCCTTGTGAAAGAGAACTGGTAGAGCCTGGAGCTAAATGCATGTGGAGTGGGCAGGTGAAGCCTGCTGTCTGCTCTGTTGGGTGAAGGGTGACCAGGTGTAGATTTCAGGGAAAGGAGCAGGTTTTAGAAAGAAGGATGATGAGCCCCATTTTGTAGAAAATGTTGAGATGCTTATGAAATGTCTATTAGAGAATTTGATGTATGAGTCAGAGGCTCAGGCAAATTGGCTGACTGAAGCCAATTTGATTTTAATATCCCTTTATCACAGAGATTGACTAAACCTAGCTTGCCGTCTGTTTTTATAAATAAAGTTTTATTTATACACAGCCATATGCGTTCATTTACAATTAATTTTGGGAACTGCTTTAGCAGAGAAAACAATGGAGTCAGCTTGTGTTGCAGGAAAGGGAAAGGAAAGGAAGAGACCATAAGGGCTCCACTCTATGGAAGCACCAGCATTTACGAGGATGGACTTGGCTGGAACAAGAATAAGACTCCTGATGCTTGAACGGGAACCACGAAGATGAGTGCTATGTAGGGCCCCCAAGGCCAAGCTAGGACCGAGTGCTCAAATGGTACCATGAACTGAGGCTGGTGATCCTTCTCTACCCCTTTCTTTAAAGTCCCTTTAGCTTTAACTTTTGCTTTGTAGCTTTCAGGATGTGATTTGACCTGTTGGGTAAACTAGATCTCCAGTCTAGGCTATGATTCATCACTTTGAGGAATGTGTTTGTGAGCAGAGAAGAAAAGGATTTGACCACATCTTTAGAGATGATGATAGGAATGTAGTGATTAGCATGTGGGGAGGGTCGCATTGGTGGACGTGATGCTGATAAGCAGCCCAGTCTTGCTGTTGAGGGTGTGATGCTGCTGAAGGGTGAGTCTGTCCCCAGAAGACCTGAGGAAAACACCCCAAATGAGGTTCTTGGTGAATTTGGAGGTTACCATGGCATAGGCATGATGCTCACCCACCGGTCTCTGAATCTCTTTCTCTTCCTACTTAGACTCTTCCTTGTTTCATCTGCACACTGCAGGTACCTCTCTTTACAGCCCACTTTAGGGCTTAATGACAGCTCTTCCACCCTCTTTGAGCGGTCTGGGGAAAAAAAGGTGAACAATGAGAATGCTTTATCTCTTACCAGGGGCCTTCAATGATAACCTCATGGAAGGAGAGAGTGGCAATAATGTACCACAGCAGCACCAATTTCTTTGTTATACTTGCAGGATTGCTAGACAGAGAAAGTATTATCTCAGTCTGTGTGTATCCTCAGTTACTCAAACAGGTTGGGTAACTTGTAAACAACAGAAATTTACTTCTCACAGTTCTGGAGGCTGGGAAGTCCAAGATCAAGGTGTCTGCAGCATCTGGGGAGGGTCTGCTTCCTTATAGATGGTGCCCTCTTGCTGTGTTCTCTCACATGCAAAAGGCGCCAACAAGCTCCTCTGGGCCTCTTTTATGAGAGCCCTAATCCTACTTAGGAGGGTTCTGTACTCATGATCTAATCACCTCCCAAAGTCCCTACCTCTTAATACTATCAGATTGGGTGTTAGGTTTGAGCATATGAATTTGGGGGGACACAAATGTTCAGAACACAGAAAATATATGCAAGTTCTATACTGTGTCTTTCTAGAGAGTAAGATACAAAATTAGGAAGAGGAAGTTTTTTTTTTAAACAGTCAAAAACAAAAGTGAGACAAAGACTTCTAACCCTTTGGTATACGTCCTAATGGTATATGTCTTAAGGGCATCCGCCAGCCTCTGCTGATAAGAATTTCAATTTCAAAGGCTACATAGGGGCATAGGGGATAAGGGACAACAACGCTTTGGGTTCATACAAGTTGGGAGTCAGTTTAGAAACCTCAGAGTAAGGCTGGATCTCTAATGTCCAAATTCTCTGTGAAAAGGTAAACTAGAAGAAAGAAAAGGCCCCCAAAAAAGTAGACCACGAGGAAACTTGTTTGTTTTAACCTTGGTTCTGGGTTTAGGGGCTAAAACACAAAAGGCTACATTGAGAATTTACCATAAACTAGTTCATGTGTGGGTGTGAGTCTTGAATTCACACTGCCTGTGTGATGAAATTACCCAAATTGAAAATTTAGTTTAAATTAGTTCTGACTTGTAATGTTTCCAGTCATCTAAAAAAGAAAACATGAATCTGTTCTGGAGTAATATCCTCAAGTGGGTCTCAGAGAGGTTCGGCAAAGTTCCAGGGGAAATGGGTTCAAAAAACAAAACACACACATTCCAACAGAAACAACAAGCAACAGAATCAGACTTGAAGAGCCTTTTAATATTGGAAATGTCTGATATATAAGATAAAATAAGTATGTTTAATATGTATGAAGGAATAACACAGAAATTGAAAATATGATTAAAGGGTAATAGGCTGTCAAAGGTGACCAGGGAGACATAAAGAAGAATCAATGATAAAATTTAGGATGATGTCCCTGCCCAAATCTCACTGAAATGCAATCCCTAGTGTTGGAGGTGGAATCTGGTGGGATCATGGGGACAGATTTCTCATGAACAGTTTAGCACCATCCCCTGCAGTACTGTCCTCGAAGTAGTGAGGAGTTCTCATGAGATCTGTTTGTTTAAAAGGATGTGGCACCTCCCCCTTTGCTCTCTCACGCCTGCTTTTGCCAGGTGACATGCCTGCTCCCCCTTCATCTTCCGCCATGATTGGAAGCTTCCAGAGGCTTCCCTGGAAGCAGATGCCGGTATGCTTCCTGTATAGCCAGGAGAAGCATGAGCCAATTTAATCTCTTTTCTTAGAAAATACCCAATGTCGGCCGGGCGCGGTGGCTCAAGCCTGTAATCCCAGCACTTTGGGAGGCCGAGACGGGTGGATCACGAGGTCAGGAGATCGAGACCATCCTGGCTAACATGGTGAAACCCCGTCTCTACTAAAAAATAACAAAAAACACTAGCCAGGCGATGTGGCGGACGCCTGTAGTCCCAGCTACTCGGGAGGCTGAGGCAGGAGAATGGCGTGAACCCGGGAGGCAGAGCTTGCAGTGAGCTGAGATCCGGCCACTGCACTCCAGCCTGGGCGACAGAGCAAGACTCCGTCTCAAAAAAAAAAAAAAAAAAAAAAAAGAAAATACCCAATGTCAGGATTTTTTTTTTTATAGCAATGCAAGAATGGCCTAATATGGATGATAAGGTGGCGTGGTGTTTGAATCTACCCAAATTTCCTCATAGAAACAAAAAGAGCCACGACAATAGCAAAACTAGAGATTAACACCTACAACAAAACTAGATGGCAATATGACAAGGTAACCCTATAAACCTTGACTGTATGGGTTTATACAGTCCAAACATGACTATATGGGAACACACCAACGGTGACAGACTCAAGTATTAATGACACATGTATCAGAGGGAGTGGAGATACAGCAACTGAGCTTTGAGAACCCTGAGAACAGGAGAATCTTAAAAATATCAGAGACTCCCATCACCTGTCATTTTATTAAAATTTCTTATTATTTGTATGAGTTTTTCCTTAAAATTTGTTTTCTTATATATAGGAGCATTATTTACTAGAAATGGTTTTATTAATGCTTTCTTTTTTCCATTTCTTATGCTTCTAATTGATTTCTATTTAATTGCATTGGCTAATACTTCCAACACAGTGTTAAGGGGTAGTGGAGACTGTGGGCATCCTTGTGTTATTCTAAACTTTAGTGGAACAACTTTTAGTGTATCTTTACTAAGATAATGGCATTGGGCTTTGGTATGTATTTGATCAACATAAGAAAATATGTGTTTTTAACACAAATAGTTGAAATCTAAAGCCTTTCTGCATCTAGGGAGATGAGTGTGTAGGTTTTCTTTTTGGCTCTACTGATATGGTAGATTATATTAATGGAATTTCTAACATTAAACCACTTTTGTTTTCCTGGGATAAACCCCTCTTTGTTTTGGTATGTTATTTAAAAATGTACTTTGAGTTTTGTTTGTTAATATTTTAGTAAAGATTTTTACAGCTATATTCCTTAAGTGAGATTAGTTGTTGATCTTCTTCTTTTGGTGAAAACATTATCAATGTTATATTCACTCTAACAATGACTACCAGTGACTGCCAAAACCATTGGTGAAAGTTGATAGGGAGCTTCATGATGCGTGGCTTAAACAATCCACTAATCAATCCTACCTAAACACTTCTTAAGAAGTGTTTTTTTTGTTTTGTTTTTTTTTGGTCAAAAATTTGAACCTGAATTTAATCTGGTTTACAGCAATTCTAAAGGATTCAGGAACCTGTTAAACAACACCATACGGATTTAATGAGCAAAATCTAGAATGCGTACAGCTATAAGACAAGTAGTCCAGTTTCTTCAAGAACTAGATTGTAAGAATAAACAGGAGGGAGAAGCTGGGGATTACAAGACATTTAAAAGACATATTAGCTAAATGTCAGGGTTGTTTAGATCCTGATTCATACAAATCAAAGATTTGAAAAAAATCTTGCACAAGGGCCAGGTGCGGTGACTCACTCTTGTAATCCCAGCACTTTGGGAGGCCGAGGCGGCCAGATCACTTGGGGTCAGGCATTCGAGACCAGCATGGCCAACATGGTGAAACTCCATCTGTACCAAAAATACAAAAATTAACCGGGCATGGTGATGGGCGCCTGTAATCCCAGCTATTCAGGAGGCTGAGGCAGGAAGAATTGCTTGAAACCGGGAGGCGGAGGTTGCAGTGAGCCAGGATTGGGCCACTGCACTCCAACCTGGCGAAAGAGCGAGACTACGTCTTAAAAAAACAAAAACTAAAACAAAACAAAGAAACAAACAAACAAGAAAAACTTGCACAAGGTAGTTCGGGAAATTTGAACACTGAGTCTGTATTTGATGATATTAAGTAATTATTACCTTTTAGGTGTGATAATGGCATTTTGTTTTTTAAAACTCTTTATCATTTGTAGATACATATTGAGATAGTTATAGATGAAATCATACAGTGTCTGAAATTTGCCTCAAAATAACGCAAGATGGAGCAGATATGAGTGAGCACATCTCTGATGCAAATTTGACCATGATTTTCATCATTTTTGAAGCTGGGCCATGGGTACTTGGGGTCCATTATATTATTATGTTTTATATATGTTTGAAAAAAACTAAATATGATAATAAACAAATAACATGCATTTACTTTCAGTATAGTATATATCACATTACATTTTGATTATTGTGCATATAACCGCCTTCCCAACTTAAATCATTAGTCCTACCCCTACTCCAACAAAACAGGAAGCAGAAAGCCTAAAAGTTAATGAGCTGAGCTTTTGCCTTAGGAAGTAGAAATCATAACAGTAAAATGAATTAAAAAATAATGAGGGAAGGAAAAAATGAAGATATGACAGCAGAAATTAAAGAAATAAACATGTAATACAGAGCAGCATAAAGCCAAAACTTGGTTATTCGATATCATTAATAAAATTAGCAAACCTCGGCCGGGCGCGGTGGCTCAAGCCTGTAATCCCAGCACTTTGGGAGGTCGAGACGGGCGGATCACAAGGTCAGGAGATCGAGACCATCCTGGCTAACACGGTGAAACCCCGTCTCTACTAAAAAAAATACAAAAAACTAGCCGGGTGAGGCGGCGGGCGCCTGTAGTCCCAGCTATTCGGGAGGCTGAGGCAGGAGAATGGCGCAAACCCGGGAGGCGGAGCTTGCAGTGAGCTGAGATCCGGCCACTGCACTCCAGCCTGGGCGACAGGGCGAGACTCCGTCTCAAAAAAAAAAAAAAAAAAAAATTAGCAAACCTCTTGGCTGGGCGCGGTGGCTTACTCCTGTAATCCCAGCACTTTGGGAGGCTGAGGCGGGCGGATCACCTGAGGTCAGGAGATCGAGACCAGCCTGGCCAACATGGCGAAACCCTGTTTCTACTAAAAATACAAAAATTAGCTGGGTGTGGTAGTGGGCGCCTGTAGTCCCAGCTACTCGGGAGGCTGAGGCAAGAGAATCACTTGAACCCAGCAGGCAGAGGTTGCAATGTGCGGAGATCATTGCACTCCAGCCTGAGTGACAGAGCGAGACTCTGTCTCAATAAATAAATAAATAAATAATCAAACCTCAAACAAGGTTAATTGAAGAAAAATCAGAGAAGGCACAAATACACAATACCTGTACTAAAAAGGGAGGTGTAACTACAGAAGCAGCTGGTTACAAAGATAAGAGAATATCACAAACAACTTTTGCTAACATACTTGAAAACTCAGAGTAAATGGACATGGACGTAGAAAAATATGTATCCAATGAATTTAAGATGAAGGAACTTGAATCAGTAAGTAGTTAATAATTTGCCTGCAAGAGAAACACCACACCAAACAGAGGTGTTCTAACAAAACTTTAAAGAAGAAATATTTTACTTGTAAAGAAACTCTCCTAAAAAATAGAAAGAAAACAATAACTCATTTTTCTGAGGCTAATATAATTTTAAAACCAAAACTGCAAGGACAGTATGAAAGAGAAAAATCAGTCATTGATTTAGCACTCAATTCTAAATAAAATTTTAGTATACCTAATCCAGCAATGTAGCAATCATGTACAGATACATGCATTCACAAATGTAAACATAAACAAATTATTAAGCCCAGTTATGCAAGGTTGGTTGAATGTTTGGCAATATAAAAATTTTACTCATTACATCAAAATATTAAAAAGAAATGATATATGATCATCTCAATATATAAAAATGCATTTGAGAAAATTCAACATCTATTTGGATTAGAAGACTCAACATAGTAAAGATGTCAATTCTCAGGTGGCTGTGGTGGCTCACTCCTATAATCCCAGCACTTTGGGAAGGTGAGACGGGTGGATCACAAGGTCAGGAGATCGAGACCAGCCTGGTCAACATGGTGGAACCCCATCTCTACTAAAAGTACAAAAATTAGCTGAGTGTGGTAGGGTGTACCTGTAATCCCAGCTGCTCAGGAGGCTGAGGCAGGAGAGTCACTTGCACCAGGGAGTCGGACGTTGCAGTGAGCTGAGATTGCGCCACTGCATTCCAATATGGTGACAGAATGAGACTCCCTCTCAAAAAAAAAAAAAAAAAAAAAAAGTGTCAATTCTCCCCAGACTGGTCTGTAAGTTTAATGCAGTTTCTCTCAGAATCCCAGATAGAATCTTTGTAGATAAGCTAATGAAAGGCACAGGCCCTAAGCAATCCTGTGAAAGAAGAATAAAGTGGAAGGAAGGAATCGCTGTACGCAACATTAAGGCTTACTATATTGCTATAGTAACCAAGACAGTGTGGTATTGGCAGAGGGGTAGATATATATCAATGGACCAGAACAGATAACTCACAAAAAGACCCACACAAATATGACCAATTGATTTTTGACAAAAATACAAAGCAATTCAATGGAGGAAGGATAGTCTTTCAACAAATGGTGCTGGATCCATTTGACATTCATAGCCAAAATAAAGAGTCTCACACCTTGTGTAAGTCTCACAGCTTATGCAAACATTAACTCAAAATGGATAAAAGACTTAATGTAAAATATAAAACTATAAAAATTTTGGAAAAAAATTATAGCAGAAAATTTTTGGGAACTAGATCTAGGCAAAGAATTCTTAGACTTGACACCAAAAGCACAATCCATAAAAGGTTAAATTGATAAACTAGACCTCATCGAAATTAAAGACGATTGCAGTGCGAAAGACCCAGTGAAGAAGATGAAAAGTCTATGGATTTGGAGAAGATATTTACAGATGACATATCAGACAAAGGACTTATATCTAGAATATGTGAAGAATTCTCAAAACTCAACGGTTAAAAAGAAAAAACAAAAAAACCCAAAAACCCCAAGCAATCCAGTAAGAAAATGGGCAAAAGACATGAACAGACATTTCACTGAAGAAGATATACAGATGACAGATAAGTGCATGAAATAATCTTTGACACCATCAGCCATTGGGGAAATGCAAACTAAACCATAGTGAAATTTTACTCCACACCTATCATAATGGCTTAAAAAATAGTGATAATGCCAAATGATGGTGAGGATGTGGAGAAAGTGGATCATTTCATATATTGCTAGTAGGAATGTAAAATGGTACAGCCACTCTGGAAAACAGTTTGTCAGTTTCTTACAATACTAAACATGTGCTCACCATATAGCCACGGACAATTGCACTCTTGGGCTTTTTTTCCCAGAAAAATGAAAACTCACGTTCACACAAAAATTTTGCATGCGTGTTCAAAGCAGGCTTTAATCATAACAGTCCCAAACTGGAAACAACACAAATGTCTCTTAATGCATGTATGGTAAACACACTATGGGATTAATACATCCATAGCATGGAATACTATTCAGCAATAAAAAGAAACAAACTCTTGGCTGGGCGCGGTGGCTCACACCTGTAATCCCAGCACTTTGGGAGGCCGAGACGGGCGGATCACAAGGTCAGGAGATCGAGACCATCCTGGCTAACACGGTGAAACCCCGTCTCTACTAAAAAAATACAAAAAAACTAGCCGGGCGAGGTGGCGGGCGCCTGTGGTCCCAGCTGCTCGGGAGGCTGAGGCAGGAGAATGGTGGGAACCTGGGAGGCGGAGCTTGCAGTGAGCTGAGATCCGACCACTGCACTCCAGCCTGGGTGACAGAGTGAGACTCTGTCTCAAAAAAAAAAAAAAAGAAAAAAGAAACAAACTCTTGACACATGCAGCAACCAGTTTAGATCACGAGGAAATTATTCTGAACAACAACAACAACAACAAAGCCAATCCCCAAAGGTACATACTCTATGATTCCGTTTATATAACATTCTTGAAATGACAATGTTATAGAGATTCAGAAGAAATTAATGATTGCCAGAGGTTGGGGCGGGGGCGGAGGGAGGTGGCGATGGCTACAGAAGCACCTGGGATCCTCCCGACTGAAAGGTGTCTTGACTGTGGTAGTGGTTACGTGAATCTACGCAGGTGATAAAATTGCAGAGAATTAAATATACACACACAGAAGAGTGTTAGTAAAACTGGTGAGATCTGAATAAGATCCATGGATTGTATTCATGTCAGTTTCCTGGTTGTGCTTTTGTACTATAGTGATGTGAGATGATACCATTGAGGGAAACCCATTGAAGGGTATATGGAATCGGAGCCTATAGTTATTTCAAAAGTTAAAAAAGTTCAATATCTACTATTAAAGAACAAAAACTAGAGTAAAACTCTTAGCCTTCCTGGATTTTAGGAGAAATTCTTTATTATGATGAAGGGCATTGACAAAAACAAACAAAAAGACAGCAAACTTCATAGTTACTGACATAGTATTAAAAGCATCTCCTTTAAAATCAGGATCAAGATAGGATATTCATGGCCAGGCACAGTGGCTCACGCCTGCAATCCCAGCACTTTGGGAGGCTGAGGTGGGTGGATCACTTGAGGTCAGGAGTTCGAGACCAGCCAACATGGTGAAACCCCATCTCTACTGAAAATACAAAATTAGCCGGTCATGGTGGCATGTGTCTGTAATCCCAGTTACTTGGGAGGCTGAGGCAGGAGAATTGCTTGAACTCAGAAGGCAGAAGTTGCAGTGAACTGAGATCGCACCACTGCATTCCAGTCTGGGCAACAGAGCGAAACTCCATCTCAAAAAGAAAAAAAAGGGTATTTACTATCATCACTGTGGTTCAACACTGTACTGAGGGGCCTACCAAGCCCAGTAAGACGGAAAGATGAAATGAAACGTAAGAGTCAGAAAAGAAGTAGCAGAACTGTCATTGTGAGCAATTGATATCATTGTCTATGCAGAAAATTTAAGAATCTTTATAGGCTAATGTTTTGCATAGGGGAATTTAATGGGTTGTTTCAGAAAAATCTCTCCTTATTTCTTCCTTCAGCCAACTTGATTCATAACCAACTTGCAGGTATAAGAGTGCCACTGGTCATAGAGCCTTACTAAAAAAAAGAAACTCCTAAAATAGGAAATTAAATGAAACAAAGATCACGACCTCATCCTTTGAAGGCCCCTTAGCATCTCCATCAAAAATTTCATCTGCCTCCTTATCCCCCTCTAAGTAAGTGTGGACTAGCATTTAAGACACAAAATGATTTATCATTTTTAATATTATTAGACGTGATGATATTCATTATTTTTTTTTTTTTCGAGATGGAATTTCGCTCTTGTTGCCCAGTTGGAGTGCAATGGCGCGATCTCGGCTCACTACAACCTCTGCCTCCCGGGTTCAAGTGATTTTCCTGCCTCAGCCTCCCAAGTAGCTGGGATTACAGGCATGTGTCACCACATCCGGCTAATTTTTTGTATTTTTAGTAGAGACAGGGGTTCTCCATGTTGGTCAGGCTGGTCTGGAACTCCCCACCTCAGGTGATCCGCCTGCCTCAGCCTCCCAAAGTGCTGGGATTACAGGTGTGAGCCACCGTGCCAGGCCAATATTCACTATGATTTAGAAATTCACTTGTATGCCATTTTATCTGTGTTATGGTCATACAAACTGTTGTAGATTGATGCGCCTGAGAACTTAGCCTCCATTTATGACATTGTTTCTTTGGGAAAACACATTTTGAATGACAAAATGTCCTTTGGAATGCAGCCCATTTGTAGGTCAGAGACCTTGGTGAAGGCAGAAGTTAGAGTCCCTGTCTGTGTCTCTGCCTCTGAGACAGAGAATGTGACCTTATTTGGATACAGTTTTTGCAAATGCAATTCAATTAAGGTTCTCGAGATGAGATCATCCTGATTATTAGGGTGGGTCTTCAGTGCACTGACAATTATCACAGGAGACACAACGCGAAGAGACACAGAGGTCATGTGAAGATGGAGGCAGAGATTAGAGTGATGCTGCCCAGGTCCAGGAAGGCCTGGAGCCACCAGAAGCTGGAGGAGGCAAGGAAGCGCAGCCTCTCCTAGTAGCTTTGAAGGGGCTGTGGCCCTGCCAACATCCTGATGGCAGACTTCTGATCTCCAGAATTGTGAGAGAATGAATTTCTGTGGATTCAAGTCACCACATTTGTGGTAATTTGTTTCTGCAGACCTGGGAAATGAAGACAGTGTATTCTGTGAGCTCCTCACGTAGGAGAAATGAGTGCTGCCAACTTCCACAGCCTTGATTCTGTTACCAGAGCCTTGACAGATGGACGTGTGCCAGGTGTTGAGCTAAGAGTTGCATATGTCTTCTCAATTGATCCGGAGAGCAAACCTGTGTTCCACTTGGAACTATAGTAACTGGGGTTTTGAGAGATTCTGCACTTGTATGCACAAAGACACAAGCAATCATGGCTGGGCGCAGTGGCTCATGCTTGTAATCCCAGCACTTTGGGAGGCTGAGGTGAGTGGATCACCTGAGGTCAGGAGTTCAAGACCTGCCTGACCAACATACTAAAAATACAAAAAGTAGCCGGGTGTGGTGACGGGCACCTGTAATCCCAGTTATTCAGGAGGCTGAGGCAGGAGAATCGCTTAAACCCAGGGGGCAGAGGTTGCAGTGAGCCAAGATCACACCACTGCACTCCAGCCTGGGCAACCAAGCGAGACTCTGTCTCAATCTCAAAAAAAAAAAAAAAAAAAAAAAAAGACACACAGGTAATCATACTAACTACTACCTACCGCTCACTGAACGTCTACTGTGGGCCAGATGTTCTGCTAAACTCTGCTAAAGTATCCTCATCTAAGTCTGCAGCAACAGTCTGAGGTAGTACTATTCATTTATTCCATTTATTCCTGGCACAGATATTTATGCATGCCTGCTGTATGCGGGCCCTGTCCTGGATGCTGGGCCACAGCAGTGAACCAGATGGAGGGTAAGCCCTCCCTCATGGTGCTTGCATTTTTGTATGCTGAAACGTTCAAGAAACAAACAAATGAATCAAAATTATGTCTGGTGGCATCAAGAGCTATTGAGAAAAACAAATCGGGAAGGAAGAAAGATAAAATGTAGGAGTCATGGCTTGAAGACGGAGAGTGGTGAGAACCGTCTCTATTTCACAGACGAAGAGTCTGAGACTCTGAGAGTTGAAGTGACTTTCCCAAAGTGACACAGATGTAACAGCTATAAAGAATGATCTGACAACTGTTGAATGTGGGAGGTGCTTTAAAGTCATTATTCCCAACCATTGCTGTAACTCTCCCAAATAGATGATATACGCATATTATATATATTTTATACTTATATATATTTCAGCTTCACTGAAGTATAATTGACAGATACAATTTATATATTTTAAAGTGTACAGTGATGATTTGATAGATATTGTGAAATGATTACAATCAAATTAGTATATTCATCACCTCACATAGTTACCATATATATTTCATCAAATAGGTTCTAAATACAGGTGAGGACCCTGCGACTCAGAAAGGTGAAGTGACCTGGCCAAACCCAGGTGACTTGCCCAAACCCAGGTTTCCATGCACATGCCCCTTCTACCACCATAAATCAATGCCTGTTGGCTGCCACCTCATGGCAAAAGCCTGACCTGAGGATGAGCCGGGTGCCGCAGGTTCCCAGGTGGTCAGTTTCTGTGATACAGCCTGTCAGTTGCAGCTGTAGATATATCAGAAGGCTCCCTCTCTCCTATCCAAAGAGATTGATAGTTAAGCCTCAGCTGGAAGCACATAGATAACCTATTTCCTTTTCTGTATAAATCCTCCTGGTCTTACTAATTTTTATTGATTGTTAGGGGGTAAGGCTTGGGAGTAGATGGGAGTCACACTTTTATCCTATCATTTTATTCCCTAAGGAATAAGTTACTATCACAGACAATTTCTTGATTACATATGATGCTAGTATTTGATTTGGAACCTATTTTTAAAAATGTTCTGTTGATGGTAATTTATTTGTTCAATAGTGTGTCTGTGCCTCAAACTGTGAGAATGTGCCATCTAGTGGCTTACTGCTGAAATTACTGTTTCCTAGTAATTCAATGTTTGGTCGCAGAATTTCGGAATGTTTCTCTTTATTTAGAAACAGAATATTGTCAATCAGAGTTGTACAAAGAAACAAACCTTTGATATTAAAAAATACAATTTTGAACAGGAATTCTACATGCACAGGAAACTAGGTTGTAGGAGAATTAACAATTGACGAATACATTTCCAGGTGTTATTGAGCCTCTACTGATGAAATTGCCCACGCTTTTCTGAAAACATTTCCATAATTGTGAGATTAAGTGGAACAGAGAGGGAGGTTGTCTTCCATGTGCTGGTGGTCACAGGTCTTTGTGTGATGCAGCGGGCTCCAGAGCTAGACCACCTGGACTTGGCCTTGGGCAGGTTATTAAAATCTCCGCGCCTCAGTTTCCTCATTTGTCATGGAAGTCTTGTGAGGATAAAGCGAGACAACAGAAGCAAAGTGTTTATTTTAGCACAAAGCCTGACACACTTCAAATGCCGGTATAGGTTTCCTCTTAGGATTCCACCCCCATATAGTGCCTACTGTTTTCTCTGTCTCTGGCTATTGTCTCTGATTCTAATTCCATCTTCTATGGGGATGTCAACTCTGAGGCCTCAGCTCTTGAAGGGTCCCGTGGAGGTGCGGGGCCTGGGTGCTGTCCGCTGGCTCATGTAGGCAGGTGCATTGCTCCGCTGAAGATGCTCCTGGCATCTAGAATATTGGGAGTCAGAATATTGGGAGTAGGTCCTAGCATCTGAAATAGCTGGAGCCTTTGATGGGTTACAGCCTCCAAGGTAGACGTGTTGAACTCTGACCAACATTTCTGTGTCACATTCTATCATATTGGACCTAAGTGGTGCTACTTTATGCTTCCACGGTCTTGCTAATGAGCTACCAGAATCTGGAAAAGGCAAGGAGGATCTTCCCCAAGAAGCTTTGAAAGGAGCATGGCTCTGTCAACACCTTGATTTCAAACTTCTGGCCCCCTGAACTCTGAGAGAACAAATTTCTGTTGTTTTAAGCCACCCAGTTTGTGGTAATTTGTTACGACAGTGCTAGGAAATTGATACAGGAGGTTACTAGGGTTAAGCAAATTACTTTGTAGAGGGTCCTTAAAACTGTTCTTTGCACAAATTAGAAACAGGCATATGTCAACTGTTACTTCTTTGGGGGCAATTTAGCATAGCAGGTAACTGCTTGAGCAGTTGTCACCCACGGACCAGGCTCTGCTGGAGCCTGCGGAGACCTGGCTCTGTAACTTACCAGTTGTGTGACTTTGGGGGAAATTCTGCAACTTCTGAAGGTCATGGTTTCCTTATGAATAAAACAGGGTACTAATAGTTGCTGCCTCCTAGGTTAATTGTAAAGATAGAGATAAAAAATGCAAGCACTCCACACACACTTGGCATTAGAATGTGAGCCCCTGATGTGGTTGGTTCAAGCATGTGCCACTGGCTTGTCCCCTTTCAGGATGGCTCACTCCCTGAGGCCACCCGGGTTCCTTATGGAATAAGGCCCTCAAGCTCCCATTCTATGGGTCCTCAAGACATGCATGAATCCTGGGTGAGCACAGTTCAGACCAAAACCAGGAACTCCGTGGTATTGTTATAGGAGTTATTAAGAAATTATTTTAGGCGGATAGAGAGGAAAAGGTCCTTGGAAAATTTTTTTTTTTTTTTTTTTGAGATGGAGTCTAGCATCGTCCCCTGGGCTAGAATGCAATCTCAGCTCACTGCAACCTCCGCCTCCTGGGTTCAAGCAATTCTCCTGCCTCAGCCTCCTGAGTAGCTGGAATTACAGGCCCCCCCCCCACCACCACACCCGGTTAGTTTTTTTGTATTTTTAATAGAGACAGGGTTTCACTGTGTTAGGCAGGATGGTCTTGATCTCCTGACCTCGTGATCCAACCGCCTCGGCCACCCAAAGTGCTGGGATTACAGGTGTGAGCCACTGTGTCTGTCTCTTTTAAAGCAGCTCCAGAAAAGTTTCTTGTCTAGCAGGAGGGCCTCGGCTCTCAGAGCCTGGCTGGCAACCTTTGATATGCAAATGCAAGCCATTAGAGACTGGGTCCGCCCTAACATGGGGAATCGCCCCTTGTCCTCTTCCTCTGCCCCCCATATGCTTCTGGCAGCATGGCCGCCCCCATATATCCCCACGTGTGTAGAACATCATGGCACCCTGTATTTGCATATTAAAAGACTAGGGTGAGAGGGCCAGTTTTTTTCGTGGCCACATGAATGATATGCCTGGTCAAACCAATCCTCTGAGTCCTATGCAAATCAGACACGCCTCCAAACTCCTCATGTAACTGGCTGGTATCCGCAGCACTTGGGTTTCCTGTCTTGGCTTTGGAGCTCCCTCCCTTCATCTCTGTCCAGGGGAGCTTCTTTCTTCTCCCTTCTTTCTTGCCTATTAAACTCTCCATTCCTTAAAACCACTCCACGTGTGTCTGTGTCATTTTATCTAAACCAGTGCAAGGACCAAGAACCCTGGTGTTCCTCCACTCATCTGAGCCCTATCAGTATAAGCAAAGTGCATTTGCGTTTAAGAATGATAGGTCATTAAAAAGTTTCAGGTGTTACCATCCACATTGCAGATTGCTCTGGGAAATGCCTTGTTGAGAGCCCGGCCGGGGAACTGGGTTGTAGCCCCAGCTCCACAACCAACCTGCTGTCTGGCATTAGCCAATCAGGGCTCACTCGTGTCACCTGTGAAATGATGCCGTTGGCCAAGATCCCCTCTGAGATCTCTTTACACTCGAATATCCCAGCTCTAGGAGGAAGCAAAGGTTCCAACTTTCAAGCCAGGACTCTAAAGTTGGTGCTGAAGGCAATCTCAGCTGCCTTTGAATCTTTTCTGCGTCCAAACTCCAGGTAGCAGCTGGCGACTAACTTGCTAATTATCTACCTATATTTAACATGCTTGTTGAGTTGCAGCCTTGAGGTTGCTCCAAGTAACAGGCCCGGCAAGTCCATGAAGGAATGATTCTGTTGTGAACGAGAACAACATCGCTTTGACCGTCTTCCCCAGTGCCTCGCCTTGAGGCAGGTGAGGACCAGGTGCCCTTTGGGTTTCAAGAAATAAAACGTGAGTTGAACACATGGAGGAGCCATTGTATAGGGGGTGGCTCAAGCCTCAGTCCCCATGCTCTGGGGTGTAGTGGAATGAATTAAAATATTTGTCGGGGGCTTTTAGTGCTGGCTCTGCTCCTGTGCTAGTTTGGGAAGTAACTTATCTTTGAGCCTCAGCTCCTCAGGTGTTGAATGGAACTCAGATGCCCTCCTATATTTGGTAGGATTATTTTGACTGCATGAAACAGAAAAACGGACTCAAACTGGTTAACAAGGAAATGTAGTCTGTCCTGTACGAGAGATTTCATATAGTGGTGACCTCACATCCAACCATGACAGTCTCCACAGTTGTCTTTCATTGCCTCTTTCTTAGGATCCAGGTATCCTAAGAGGCATCCGAGTGGTATAAGGACTCTTTTTCAGCAGTTTTCCTGGAGGAGAAGGGGTTTGAGTAATCAGCATTCACCTCTGGGCAGGGAGTGGAGTTGTGTCCACTGCTGCTCTCAGCTGTGTAGAGTTGTGGACAAACGGCCAGAAATCCGGGGAGAAGGCGGACTGCTGTGGGATGGGATGCCCGACAGTGTGGAGCTGAGAATTAGATTATGGATGTGAACAATCTTCCCTGTGAATTTTAAAGCATCGGGTATTTCTTTCTCATGACAGGAGTTTGGATTAGATTATATCTAATGTTCCTTCTAACTCTGTATTTTTATGAATTTTCAAATAAGAGCCATTTTCACTGGCCTGATGATTTTTATAGTTGGTTCAGCAATGCTGTTGGATAACAAAATGCTGGCTAGTCACTTGCTTGGGGCACCAATAACAAAAACCACCATTACTGCCATCAAACCCATTCACAACCCAGATGAGAAACATCTAGGGGAAAGCCTTTAAAACAATTTTGGCATTCCTGTGTGCTGTGTGTCATTCTGCAAAACAATAGATTTTTGTGGCTTAGTCTTATGTTTATTTTAAATCCATATGGGGGTATTGTGATGTTTTCATGCTCAGGGGTGTTGATCCATACCTTTCCAAAACTGGAAAATGTCACAGTTATTTATCAAGATTTATCAAGATCCAGACATTTTCAAAACTGGAAAATGTTACAGCTATTTATCAATGAAATGAGAGGTTTTTTCCAATTTACTTTTTCTATATAATAATCATGTAATTTTTGGCCAGGCACGATGGCTCATGCCTGTAATCCCAGCACTTTGGGAGGTTGAGGTGGGTGGATCACCTGAGGTCAGGAGTTCAAGACCAGCCTAACCAACACGGTGAAACCCTGTTTTTACTAAAAATACAAAAATTAGCTGGTTGTGATGGCAGATGCCTATAATCCCAGCTACTTGGGAAGCTGAGGCAGGAGAATCACTTGAACCCAGTACGTGGAGGTTGCAGTGAGCTGAAATTGTACCACTACACTCTAGTCCGGGTGACAGAGTGAGACTCCATCTCAAAAAAAAAAAAAAAAAAAAAAAAAAATCACATAATTTTCCCATATTTTGAAATGTGAGGATAGGTAAAAAATTGTAACTCTGAAAAGGGAACTGTCTTCTACTAGGCAGTGATGTCACTAGTGGAGAGGCGGATAGCCTTGCCTGTGGTCCTAATATTCCTATTAATGATTTCGATACAGATGTAGAAGAAGTGACTGTCAAATGTGGGCTTATGAGATAAAAGTGGGAAGACAGACCTAATATTATAGAAGAAAGTCTTAATCCAAATGATTTCAATAGGCTATCATGCTGAACTGAAACCAGTAAAGTGAATTTCAATAGAAATAAATGGTTTAGCACTTAAATTTTACTACATAAAGGAAAGAGAAAAAAGATCGGGTATTTTAGCTTATTCCAGTCCACCCTGAGTTAGCAGCTGGAGAAGGCCACACTAGTCACAGTCAGCATTAATCAGAGTGGAGAGTCCAGATTCTATATTTGGTACCACTCAGGTAACAACTGGCTGCTGTATTTTAAGAAGGGCAAACTGAGGTAATTAAGTAATAAAATAGTTATGATTGTCTCCAACATAAGCAAACTAATATACTAAGTCCTGAATATATGTTATCTCTGATTTTCAGAGAGTCCTGGAAAAATAGATACTATTGTTTACATTTTACAGAAAAGGGAAATTAACCAGAGAGATCATCAGGCACTCTCTTCCTCCCCTCCCAACTCCTTAACCAAGGTAGGAAGTTTCATTCAAGCTTATGGGCTATTTTTTATTAAGCTTGGGATGTCACCCGAAGGGCATAGGACTTGGAACAAATTCTTCCATCATACTGTAGGGCAGCAGTCCCCTGTCTTTTTGGCTGGCACCAGGGACCAGTTTCATGAAAGACAGTTTTCCCACAGACAAGGGAGGCGGGTTGGTTTTGACATGAAATTTTTCCACCTCAGATCATCAGGCATTAGTTCGATTCTCATAAGGAGCATGCAACCTAGATCCCTCGCATGCGCAGTTCACAATAGGGTTTGCGCTCCTATGAGAATCTAATGCTGCCACTGTTCTGAGAGGAGGCAGAGCTCAGGTGGTAATGTTCTCTCGGACCCTCCTCATCTGCTATGCAGCCCAGTTCCTAAGAGACCATGACGCTGAGGACTGGGAACCCCTAGTGTAGGGGATCAGCATATGTCACCCCAAAATATGCCATTCTGGCATAAGGATTATTTTGAGCTGAAGACAATTGAGGAACAGCAGATGCCAAAAACAGCACTCTCTGCTTCCCCTGCCTGGTAAAAGTAGGCTTAGACTTATTTGCTTCAAGACAGCACAAAGGAATCTATACAACAAACATTCCTAAAATAACCTGTATCTTCCGTTAGCTTCCTCTGTACATTTACCTTCCCACGGTGTGCCGTCCCTCAAAGCCTAAACTCCTTAGTGTTGTCATTTCTCTACAAATTTACTGTTCTTTGTTAAGATGCTGTAGAACCTTAAGTTCTAATGATCCCTTCCAATGATCGGTCACTACATTTTCCCCGCATGGATACACGCTGTATATATGAATACACTGTGCTTTCTTCTGGTTAGTCTATCTTTTGCCAGTTTAATTTCCGGAGCCCCAGCCAGAGAACCTAGAAGTACAGAGAAAAAAGTTTTCCTCCTCTACCTGTTTACTGGGAAGGGTGAAATGTACAACACCTGAATCAGCAAGTCATGAGAAGGCCTGGTCCCCACCCTCCCTCATCCCATGGAGAGGAGGTGTGGGGTGGGGCCTCCTTACCCTCTGTCCTTCCACGGAGAGAAATGGCGGTGGGTGAGGGGGGTAGGGCGGGGGAGGGGCAGGGACCTCCCCACCCTCCCTCGGTTCACAGAGGGGAATTGCGGGGCACGGGCACTCTGCAGGACATGCAGTGTGGGAATCTCTGTTCTAGGGGAGCATGTACCGCCTTACTGCCTTCTCCCCATTTAAAGGCAAGCAAAGGGGAATGGTGACAGTAGAAGAATAGTAGATCTAATTTGGATTGAGATTCTACAAACCTGGAAATGTTCTTAGTGTATTCTCACATGGTAATTTAGCCGACCTATGGTTTGTCTTATCTGTTTTGTGTTGTTATAAAGGAATATCTGAGGCTGGGTAATTTATAAAGAAGGTGTATTTGGCTCATGGTTCTCATGTCTGAAAGAGTTCAAGGCTGGGCCTCTGCATCCGGTAAGGGCAGAAGCTGCCTCCATTTCATGGAAGAAGGTGAAGGGGAGCCGGTGTGTGCAGATCACACGGCAAGACAGGAAGCAAGAGAGAGACAGAGGGGAGGTGCCAGGCTCCTTTTAGCCATCAGCTGTCATGGGAATTGATAGAACGAGAACTCACTCACACCCACCCACCTCCTGGAGGGGATTAATCTATTCACGAGGGATGATCCATGACCCAAACACCTCCCGTTAGGCCTCACCTCCAACGCTAGATCAGACTCCAGCATTCGATTTGGAAGGATCAAACACCCACGCTGTGGCATGGTTCTGGGTTGGAAATCATTTTCCCTCCAACATTCGAAGGCAGTACACTCAGCGTTGCTTTTGAGAAATATGAAGCTATGCAGATTCCTGTCTCTGGGTGACTGTGTGCCCTGTTTTTTTTCCCTGTCTGGAAACTTGAAGGACCTATTCTTTGGCCTTGCTGTTCTGAAACATGAGGTACCTCTATGTGGATCACTTTCATGTATTTTGCGGACCAGGAGATGGACTTATATATCTGGAAATTCAGGTCTCTAACTTTCGGAAAATTTTCTTTCCAACTCTCTGGCTGGAAGAGTATGAGCCTGGCTGCTAACCTTCTGGGAGCTGAGTCAGGGAGGAAATCTGGGGGTGGGGAGGGTTTGCAGTGCGGAAATCAAGCTTCGCATTCAATAGGCAAACTTTTACTTACTCTGCCTGTGTTGTGAAGAGGTACCTGGTGCCATCAATTCCCGAGTCTTTAGGGGATTCTCCAGTGCCATGTGGGCTGCTTCTCCGACCTTCCTGCTGCTTTTCGGCCTCCAGAATGATCTCAACTCCAGTTCTCCGTTTTTCTGTCTCTTAAAATCTTAGTCAGGTTGTGGGAGGGATTAGAGGTAAATGCATGTGTTCAGTTCCATCCATCCATCCATCCATTTATTTATTTATTTATTTATTTGGCAGAATCTCACTCTGTTGCCCAGGCTGGAGTGCAGAGGCGCGATCTTGGCTCACTGCAACCTCTGCCTCTTGGCTTTGAGCAATTCTCCCTGCCTCAGCCTCCCGAGTAGCTGGGATTACAGGTGCATGCCACCATACCCAGATAATTTTTGTAGTTTTGGTACAGATGGGATTTTGCCATGTTGGCTAGGCTGTTCATGAACTCCTGAACTCAGGTGATCCACCCACCTTGGCCTCCCAAAGTGCTGGAATTACAAGGATAAGCCACTGCTCTCAGCCAATTCTTCATATTTAATGGCAAATCTTTCTTTTTACATACACTAACTCATTAATCTTCCCAACTATCCTGTGGGGTAAGGACCATTATCCCAGTTTTACGGATGAAGAAACTGAGGCAGAGAAATGTCAAGTGACTTGCCCAGACAAACACAACTAGGAAGTGACAGACCCAGGAGCCAGACTCTTAGTCGTGATGCTATTCCCCCTATTCACAGTTTAGCAGATTATAGTACAGGGATAAGAAAGGTAGAAACTGACAAAACAGTGAGAATGGGAGGGAAGCAATGGGATGGGAGGTTTCATCAGTTTTCTTGGAAACGCACAGTGAGAGGCAGAGTGTTGACTGGTGGAGTGGGGAGCGGCACCCTAGAATACTGGAGTATGGGTGAGCCATAGAGGGGGTGATCAGCCTGGTGGAAGTTAGTGCAAGCTCCTGACTTGAAGACTAAAATATGTAAGGGTGGGAGCAGGAAGCAGGGCTGATAATGGAGAGTCCAGGCTATGCACTCAGTTCTTGGGAGGTGAAAAAAATCATGCTCTTTTTTAATGTTCTAGTGTGCCAGTAAAATGGAAAGTATTTCACCTTCTTACTGTAGAGCGGTCATTGTCCAGCATTTGTGTGCTTCAGAATTACCAGGAGCATTGTTAAAATAGATTGCTGAGCTCCACCTGCAAGCAGTTTTAGGGGATTCAGGACATCTGGAGTGGAACCTGAGTATTTGGATTTCTTTTTTTTTTTGAGATGGAGTTTCATGCTGTCACCCAGGCAGGGGTGCAGTGGTGCGATTTCAGCTCACTGTAACCTTGGCCTCCTGGTTCAAGTGATTCTCCTACCTCAGCCTCCCTAGTAGCTGGGGTACATGCCACCATGCCTGACTAGTTTTTGTATTTTTAGTAGAGATGGGGTTTCATTGTGTTGACCAGGCTGGTCTTGAACCCCTGACCTCATGATCCACTCGCCTCAGCCTCTCAAAGTGCTGGGATTACAAATGAGAGCCACCGCGGCTGGCCTGGATTTCTAAGTAATTCTCAAGTAGGATGATGAGATGATGGTTTTCAACCATGGGGTAATTTTAGCCCTAAGTAGACATTTGGTAATATCTGGAGACATTTTTGATAGTCACTACAAGAGGGGTGGGGCTGTTGGCATCCAGTTGGTTGAGGATGGGGATGCTATTAAACATCCTACTGTGCACAGATCAGCTCCATAACAAAGACTTAGGCCTAAGCATCAGCAGTGTCAAGGCTGAGAAGCCCCAGTCTGGAGTAAAGCCTACTTGTCAATAGGCCCTACCTTTACCTTTTCTATTACCTCATTAAAAAAAATACGGCCAGGCTGGGCATGGTAGCTCACACCTGTAATCCCAGCACTTTGGGAGGTCGAGCCAGTGGGTGCCTTGAGCCCAGAAGTTTGAGGTCAACATGGGCAACATGGTGAGATCCTATCTTTACAAAAAATACAAAAAATAGCCAGGTGTGGTGGGGTGTACCTGTAGTCCCAGCTACTTGGGGGGCTGACATGGGAGGATCACCTGATCACAGGTAGATTGAGGTTACTGTGAGCCATGAGCACACCACTGCATTCCAGCCTGGGCAATAGAGTGAGACCTTGTCTCAAGTAAGTAAATAAATAAATATTACAAATATGTTCATGCAGTTGAGGAAGGAATATGATATGGATAAGAAATACCTATTGCTATGGTTTGGATATCGTCTGTCTCCACCAAAACTCACGTGGAAGTTTAACTGCCAGCTGGCAGTGTTGGGAGGTGGGGCCCAATGGGAGATGTTTGGGTCATGGGGACAGATCCTTAATTAATAGATAAATGGTGTCTCTCATTGGAGTGAGTTCTCCCAGGAATGATCTGGTTCCCACGAGTTTCTTGCATGTATTCACTTCCCTTTTGGCCTTCTCTGCCATGTTTTGATGTAGCCCGTGGCCCTCACCAGAAGCTGAGTAGATACTAGGGCCATTCCCCTAGAACTTCTTAGACTGCAGAATGATGTGCTAAATAAACCTCTTTATAAATTACTCAGTGTCAGGTTTTCTGTTATAGCAACACAAAACAGACTAAGACACCTATATTTACTGATTTAAAAACTCTTGGAGGAGGCCGGGTGTGGTGGCTCACGCCTATAATCCCAGCACTTTGGGAGGCCAAGACAGGCAGATCATTTGAGGTCAGGAATTTGACATCAGCCTGACCAACATGGTGAAAGCCTGCCTCTACTAAAAATATAAAAAATTAGCCACACGTGGTCATGCATGCCTGTAATCTCGGCTACTCAGGAGGCTGAAGCAGGGGAATCGCTTGAACCCGGGAAGCAGAGGTTGCAGTGAGCCAAGATTGTGCCACTACACTCCAACCTGGGTGACACAGGGATATTCCATTTCAAACAAAACAAAACAAAAACAAAAAAACTTTGGAGGAATCAGAAATAATACAGGTAACTAAAGAGAATTAAAACATGTACAAAAAGGCATACCATAATAAAAAATAACTTTAGTTATCTTCAGAGAAGTTTGAGAAGATATTTGTGTGCAAAATGTCAAAAAAACCAAAAAAACCCAAAAAAAACAAAAACAGAGAATGGAATATCTCCTGGAAGTGAAAAATATAACTGCCAATTTTGAAATTCAATAGTAAGGGTGGATTGGATTTTCTGTTTTTCCCTCCAGATGTATTCTCTGTTCTTTTCTATCCTACTCTGTGCCTGGGAGACTGACTCGTACAAATTGCATTATCTGGGCTTTGTTGCTTCTGACTTCTGGTTGAGTTTGGCCAAAGAAAGGCCAGTTGATTAGAGGGCAGGAAAGCATGATTGATCTTTATTATTCTTGGATTCCACATATGTGAATTCGCCTATTCACTAATTTATTCATCACCCCAAAGTCAGTGCTCATGGGCTTCTTTTGTCCTTTACAGACAAGCACAGAGTGGCCAAAAATTTGAGTTGCTGGATACACACTTCCCAGCTGAGATGGAACCAGGCAATGCTCTTCCTTCTTGTTTAAGCTCTCACAATATAAACAAGTGTCCTTTTCTCAGTCTATTTAGTGCCATACTTTTATATTTTGTGGGTGTTTTGTTTTTGGTGATTTCAGTGTTTAAAATGCCCCAAGTGTAGTGCTGTCTATTGTTCCTAAGTGCTAGAAATCTGTGATGTGCCTTATGGAAAAAACACAGATTAGATAACCTTTGTTCAGATATCCATGATAAGGGCTGTTAGCCATGAGTTTAATGTTAATGAATCCACAACATATATTAAATAAGATGTCTTTAAACACAAACACACATAAAACAAGTTTATGAATTAAATATTGGCAAAAATGTGACCAGATGCTTACAGGAGCCTAACCCCGTCATTCTCCTAGAAGCAGTATTTGCTGATTCAGTGTTTGTGGTGCCTTTATAGAACATAGCTACCATGAATAATGAGAATCTTCAGTACTCTGCTGAGTGTGGTTTTGGCAATGACTGGTTTTCTCTGCTGTGGCCACAATTCCTGCCAGATGGTCCCTCATTCATGGCTGCAGCTCATTTTCCAGTAACTTTGCTTTTTTTCCTGACCCTTTCAGGTTTAGGGGTGATAATGACTTTGCTCTGTTGCGGATCTATGGGAACTTCACCATTCTTTGTTGTTTCTTTAGCACTGACCATAACTCTACAATTTCCTTATGACATTTTCCTCACTTACCTTTTGCATTTGCCATCTGTTTCCTTCCAGGATCTTGATGACTCAGTTGGTAGAAAATGTACTCAGCCTAGTCTCTCATAATGAAGAACAACATGTAATGAGATTTTTTTAAGTATGAGGAAAGAAAAGTTATGTAACATGAGTCTAGGAGCTGAAATCCTGACTAACAAGAATTCCAGATAGAAGAGGCTGGAAAGTATCACTGATATAATACAAGAAAATTTCCCAGAAGGGAAGGAGAACATGAATATTCAAAGTGAAAGAGCTATACAAAATAAACTTTAAAATGCCTCATTTAGATATTCAGGGAATTAGGTGTAAAGATAAGAAATCAAAAGACTTCAGGGAGGAGACAAAAAGATTACCTACAAATGAACAGGAATCATACTGATGTTTGATATGTCATCAACAGCCATTGATCTATAAGAAAATGGAATAATGCCATCAAATTTCTGAAGAGAATTGATTTCAATTCTATACCAATCTAAATCATCAAAGGTAAAAAAAAATAAAAATCTTTATATAATTAAAAACTCAAAATATTGCTTTACAGGCACAAAACACCTTTTCTTTGGGAGTTACTTGCAGATGTATTTCAGCAAAATGAAAAAGTGAAACAATAAATACTAACATGAGTTTTAGGAAATAGTACATTCAATCTAAAAGAAAAGTTCCCAGATAACTACTATGTAGAAGGCCTCCAGAGCAATGAGTCCATGTAAGGAGAGGAGCATGGAGACCACCAGAGGATGATCTAGAAAAAGCAAGAGGGGGGAATTTGATAGAAAATTGTATCATCAATGGCTTGGAAAAGTCTGAGAATAAGACCAAGCCATGAATGAAGGAAAAATTCCAGGAAACAACAACAACAAATTATACAAGAAAGGCACAAGTCAAAAAGAAAACCAAACTGTGGCACAATGATTTTGAATAATTGCAGTAAACTGTTAAAAGAGTCGAGCAGTCCTTAAATGGCAGCAACCAGTGAAACTGCTAAGTTGCTTGATTCGCCATACTGTAGAGCTTCAGCCAGTAAGGAGAAAGGAGCCCAGGGGGATCTGGATTATTATTCATAGCACAACAGGCTCCGTGGACTCCATGTTTGCCTTGCTCCCCTTTGCCCCCAGGTCTCATGGGGACAATGTGGATCAGGCTTAGGTGGATGTTGCACATACAGCGGGTTTGTGCACAGCTGAGTAACATGCAGATGGGAGATCCTGATCTTCTACAGGTATAGCCATCAAAGCTGCCTCTTCTTCTTCCAAGAAGAGATGTTGGCTTCATTACCCGGGAATATCTCAGGGGAGAAAAAGGAGGGCTGTCCAGCTATATTACCCTAGAATGTGTCTGGGAGAGGTAGCTCTTAATTGAAGGGAGGAAATCACTGTTATAAACAAATCCGCCCTCTGTCCCAGAGGGGAGACACTACCTCTAGGTTCCATGGTTGTCTGTTATCCAAACATCCTTGAACAAAGCTATTGGTGTCCTTTGCTCAGAAGATGTTTCTGGTGCAGAAGGATCAGCATTATCTCCCAACATACACAAAGGGAGAATGCATTTGGACGTGTTGCTGGTGCAGTCTCTTTTGTGTAGCGTAGGGGAGAAGGAAGTGTGATCATAGTGTGTCTGGAATTGGTGGGTTCTTGGTCTCGCAGACTTCAACAATGAAGTCGCGGACCCTTGCGGTGAGTGTTACAGTTCTTAAAGATGGTAGTCTGGAGTTTGTTCCTTTAGACGTTCAGATGTGTCTGGAGCTTCTTCCTTCTGATGGCTACGTGGTCTCGCTGTCAGGAGTGAAGCCGCAGACCTTCCCGGTGAGTGTTACAGCTCTTAAAGGCAGCATGTCTGGTGGTGGTCATTCTTCCCAGTGGGTTCCTGGTCTTGCTGGCTTCAGGACTGAAGCTGCAGACCTTTGTGGTGAGTGTTACAGCTCATAAAGGTGGCATAAACCCAAAGAGTGAGCAGCAGCAAGATTTATTGTAAAAAGCAAAAGAACAAAGCTTCCACAGTGTGGAAGGGAACCCGAGCAGGTTGCCACTGGCTGGCTCGGGCAGCCTGCTTTTATTATCTGGCCCCACCCACATCCTGCTGATTGGTCCATTTTACAGAGAGCTGATTGGTCTGTTTTGACAGAATGCTGATTGGTCCATTTACAATCCCTGAGCTAGACACAGAATGTTAGAAAAGTTCTCCAAGTCCCCATTAGGTTAGCTAGATACAGAGTACTGATTAGTGTATTTACAAACCTTGAGCTACACACAGAGTGCTGATTGGTGTATTTACAAACCCTGAGCTAGACACAGAGTGCTGATTGGTGCATTTACAATCCCTTAGCTAGACATAAAAGCTCTCCAAGTCCCCACTAGACTCAGGAGCACAGCTGGCTTCACCTAGTGGACTCCACTGCAGGTACTGAGCCCTGCCCCGCAGGGAGGCAGCTGAGGTCCCGCGAGAACTCGAGCGCAGCCTCAGCAGGCCGGCACTGCTGGGGGACCTGGTGCACCTTCTGCAGCTGCTGGTCCAGGTGTCAAGCCCCTCACTGCCCTGAGGGGGTGGCCCTGGCCAGCGGCTCCAAGTGCGGGCTGCACATGCCCGGCGCCCCCACGCCCCCACATGCCTGCCGGAACTGGTGCTGGCCTGTGAGCGCCATGCGCAGTCCAGGTTCCTGCTTGACCCTCTCCCTCCACACCTCCCTGAAAGCAGAGGGAGTGGGCCCTTGCCTCGGCCAGCCCAGAGAGGGGCTCCCACAGTGCAGTGGCGGGCTGAAGGGCTCCTCAAGCACCGCCAGAGTGGATGACGAGGCCGAGGAGGTGCCGAGACTGAGGGCTGCTGGCATGTTGTCACCTCTCAGTAGCACACTACTTGATTTTATAGTGATAATATTTACATAGCTGTCATCACATAAGTGGCATTTATTGGTTTTCAATTTTAGAATCAATCTAGAGACAACTCATGAAAGTCTCAGAAGTATTTTTTATAAAGGCCGTAAGTGTTGGCCGGGTGCAGTGGCTCACTCCTGTAATCCCAGCACTTTGGGAGGCTGAGGCAGGTGGATCACCTGAAGTCAGGAGTTCAAGATCAGCCTGGCCAACAAGGTGAAACCCCATCTCTACTAAAAATACAAAAATCAGCCGGGTGTGGTGGTGGGTGCCTTAATCCCAGCTACTCAGGAGGCTGAGGCAGGAGAATTGCTTGAAACCAGGAGGCAGACGTTGCAGTGAGCTGAGATCACACCACTGTACTCCAGCCTGGGTGACAGAGACTCCATCTCAAAAACAAACAAACAAACAGAAAACAACAACCAAAAAAACCCCATAAGTGTTGATAATATAAAAGGAAAAGCAGAGCCACAGAGACTGGGAGGTTGGGGGATGGAGTGGAGAGGCTGACACCCCCAAAGGTGGGAGCACCATCACTTTGTTCCACCGGGTCTTTGATAGGAATGGAAGCTGACACTTGCTGAATGTGACCATGGATCAACATCGTGCTAAGTGCTCTCCTTGTGGCACCTTCTGACCCACAAACTTATTCACAACAAGCCTGTGAAGCAGGCACCAGTATTAACTCCACCTTACAGGGGAGGAAACCGATGTACCCAGAGATTAAGTGTACTGCTCTAGGTCACACGGATGGAGATATAATGGGTTTACTGTGATATTTGACACTACACTTCAGAGGTGACTATGGGAAGAAATGAGATTAGAGGCAGCTGAATCTGGGTGAGTAGGACACCACGGGAAAGGTGAGTGGTGGAGCTGGAGAGTGCAGGAACAGGAGGCTGGGCACAGCGAGTGAGCTGCCTAAGGTGGCTGGGCAGAGGGCTTCGTGAAAAAGGAAGGCATTCCGAAAGGTGTGGGCTGTGGAGCGTTGTGAGAGGAAGGATAGATAAGACTTTCCCATTTCACCTGAAGCTACTTTTCTGATCCCCACCTTCCAGATGGATTGGAAGTGAATGATAGAGACAGAGATAGAGGTGTACATCTGTAAATAAATACCCCCGGCTTCTAACACATACACACGCAAAGCATACAGACTGCGTTTCTAATTTTGGAAGAGTGGTGTCCACATTTTCCAGCCACGTATTCTTTAGATTTGTATTCTATTTCATCACCTGCCTTTCTGCTTTTATTCCTGTCTTTTACTCCTCAGTCGTCAGTTTATATTTACATTATTTGCTTATATTTACATGATTATGTTAACTATGTTTTCATTTCCGCCTTTGAAAAACACAGTCCTAGTTCTTTGTTTTTCTATTTTTAATGACGTCTAATGATGCAAAATATGTAGATTACATTGTAAATCATATATGAGAAAGGAGGAAAAAAATGAAACATTCCAATTTCATATAATTTTTTTTTTATACATAAAAAGGGGAAAAGATTGGCCAGGTATGGTGGCTCACATTTGTAATCCCAGGACTTTTGGAGGCAGAGGTGGGCAGATTGCTTGAGCTCAGTGTGAGACCAGCTTGGGCAATGTAGTGAGACCCCATCTCTATAATAAATACAAAAATTAATGGGGTGTGGTGGCATGGGCCTGTGGTCTCAGCTACTTGAGAGGTTGAGGTGGGGGGATGGCTTGAGTCTGGGAGGTCAAGACTGCAGTGAGCTAAGATCATGCCACCGTACTCCAGCCTGGGCAACAGAGAGAGATCCTGTATGGAAAAATATATATATAATAATAAAAAGGGGAAAAGAGGAAGATTTGCTCACTGTTTTAAGTAAACTCTTAACAGTTTTCTTAACAGTTATGAGCATCTTTCAAAAGAAACACAGTAAATCCCATAACTACAACATCTTTATCTTTTAAAACTCCCCCTGAAGTGGCCGGGCGTGGTGGCTCACGCCTGTAATCCCAGCACTTTGGGAAGCTGAGGCAGGCGGATCACAAGGTCAGGAGATCGAGACCATCCTGGCTAACATGGTGAAACCCCATCTCTACTAAAAATAGAAAAATTAGCCAGGCGTGATGGCAGGCACCTGTAGTCCCAGCTACTTAGGAGGCTGGGGCAGGAGAATGGCGTGAACCCGGGAGGTGGAGCTTGCAGTGAGCTGAGATCGCGCCACTGCACTCCAGCCTGGGCGACAGAGCCAGACTCTGTCTCAAAATAATGACAACAACACTCCCCCTGAAGCAAAACAGAATTATTTAACTATGTACGCATGTATTTGCCCTTGACTGCAGTGTTGCTGAGTGTTTGAACCCTGTAGAAGAGAGCAACGTGGCCCTATGTCCCACTTTATCCTGTGTCCAGGATGAAACTGACCCTGAAGGACATTTCCTCTTGTTTTTTCTTCTACACTGAAGTCCCAACAGCAGAAAGATGGATGCACTCACATTGCAGTGAGACCCACTGCTGATTTGGACACCCGCAGCTCTTTCTGGAGCTTAGTGAGATGCCTGGGGAGGGAGGAGGGTGCAGTGTGTGGTCCACCTTCTCTTTCACTGCTTCCGTCTTGGAACACTTTGAACTTCAGCCATAGAAAGGGTTAATCCATTACTGGCTGTTTTCCAAAGCTCATGCGGAATGCTGTAGTGGATCAATAGGCCTGAAACACTCAAGTCTATGGTAAAAGAGAGGGAGCCAAAAGGGGCCTTAATGGAACAAGGCTGGATGTGGTTGAAAGGAAGCAAGTTCTGAGGAAGAGGCCTGATGGCTTCAGAAAGAGAAGCGTTCTCCCCTCTCCCCACTGGCATTGCTCTTGGGCTCTCAGTAGAGTGGCTTAAACCAACCAATAGATATTACGTCTATCCATATTATCATATATGATTCCAATGGCTTTATATATGGTTGTAATCATATTGATATGATCATATATACATGATCATTCTATTTATATGAATCCCAAATTTATATCTCTAGCCCTGTGTTCTTGATTTGTATAACCAACCACCTGCTTGCCTGCAGGCATCTCAAACATAGTATGTCCACAGTGGAACTCTTGGTTTGCAGCTCCTCACCGTCTCCTGCAACTTGTGCTTCCTCCATCTCCAATCATTCAAGCCTAAAATCTTTGAGGGATCTTACATCTAGGGTATAATATAATTTATATTATATTAAGTGAAGTTAACACTTCACTTAATATTGCACTTTTAAGATGATACATATTTTTGGTTCTTATAAAATATGCTTTAAATGTCACCTTTGTGCATAAAGCTTTGTTTACATTTCTGATTATGACTCTTCTGAGTATTGAGAAAAATCAGTCTATTCCTGATTTGCTGAGCTCAGAGCAAAAGTAAAAATGTGTCTAGATATTTAAAAGTTATAAATCAAGCAAATTGATAAGTTAGATAAAATATATTCTAGCCATCTACCTTGACAAATATGCCTTCAAAATGACCTGAAATACAAGGTTTGAATTTAGAATTTTTAGGTTCCTTGGAGTTCTGCAATGGAACATGCTGGTGTGGGGAGAACGGGCCCCAGGAACTGACCTGTGGCCTGACCCCTCCTCTTCCCACCCACAGCTTTGTCTCTCACTGTGAGGGGGTTGTGCGCATGCGTGTTGGCACCTCCACCTGCACACTCAAGTTCCTAGGGCTGACCACACTTTCCCTTCCCATAAACGTTCACGCCTTGCTACCCTTTGGGTGATATGCTCAGGGCCTGGAAGCTGGCTTAGGGCTGCTTGGGTGGGGAATTCCAGAGTTCCAGGAAGCTGGAGTGTGATCTAGCGGGGTTGGTGAGGCGTTCCCTGATCTCTTCGGACTCCTTGCCTCATGGGGAGATGACAACCGGAATAGGGTGAGAAGGGAGGGGCTCCCCAAAGCGCAAGGCTCAGGGAAAGGCCCCACGTCTGCAGCTTGGAAGTCAGTATGGTGGCCGGGCGCGGTGGCTCATGTCTGTAATCCAGCACTTTGGGAGGCCGAGGCGGGCGGATCATGAGATCAGGAGATTAAAACCATCCTGGCTAACACGGTGAAATCCTATCTCTACTGAAAGTACAAAACATTAGCCAGGGGTGGTGGCGGGCGCCTGTAGTCCCAGCTACTTGGGAGGCTGAGGCAGGAGAATGGTGTGAACCCGGGAGGCGGAGCTTGCAGTGAGCCGAGATCACGCCTCTCACTCCAGCCCGGGCGACAGAGCGAGACTCTGTCTCAAAAAAAAAAAAAATAAATAAATAAAAATAAATAAATAAATAAATAAATAAAAAATAAAATTTTAAAAAAGTCAGTATGGGCAGGAAGTCCTGGCTCTAGGCATATGATCAATTTCCAAGTTGTTTTCCAGAAAGATTAGACCAGTTTACATGCCCATGTATTGAAGGACTCCAGGTATGAAGAGAGTTTCCAGTGGTCTGCTAGCCACCCGACCTTGGGCAAGTTAAGCATCCTCTTCAGGCCTCTCAGTTTCCTCATCTATAAAACAACTTCTTTCTAGCTCTAACCTTCTCTGGGTCTCTGAAACCAAGCCCTGTGCTTTAGCCATTCATGGCCTGAGTTTCCTAAACCTCCTTTAGTCTGTGGATGGTGGTCCCCCCAGTGCTCTTATCTAAACACATATAGGTGCACACCATGGCTTATCCGAAAAACCTTCTGCCAGACCAGGAGCCAGCACCCTGAACTACGCAGGTTTTCTTCTAGCTTCAGCAATCCATAAAAGTTTAAGAAAAACAGAGGCAGTTTGCTTGCAACAAGGGCAAGGGCAACTTTGCTTCCTCCTTTTAAGTTTTCTCTCCTTTAGCCATCTGTAATGAATATACGGCTATAAAACAAGGCAGTCACACCCTCTCTGGTTCCAGGAGCACTAAATCCTTAGTGCCTCTGTGGTTATCTAGAAGATTTTATTGCATTTCACTGCAAAGAGCTGCCCCAGGTTTATCCTTTGCTTCACCTCCCATTTTTATAACATAAAGGAGAGATTTACGTTCAAATCCGGGAACACTTTTAGCTGACTTGGAGCTACATATGTAGTGCTTTGTAAAGAATTTTAGTTTCCTGAAGATGGCACTGTCATTTTACTTCTGTTCATCACACAGGGAAATTTACCCTCTGCCTAGCATGTGTGCACAGAGATTCATTAAAGTGAAAAATATCCGATAAAAACTGTGCACCCACAGAAATGCATGTCATGGAGATGTAAAATCTATTTTACAAAATGTTAAAAGGGAACTCATGATCAAAAGTAAAAGTTAATGGCTTTGACTTTTAAGGTGTTGTTTTTTGACACCCTCTTCCTAAAGGACACAGAGATGGATTCTGTAAAGTTAAAATTAATCAAGTGATCAGAAAAGAACATAAGGAAACCCATTTTGCTATGTTTTCAGTTCCCTTGTCTGCTACCTTAATATCATTTAGGCAAAGTCTGAATCAAATAAGTGATTTAATCAATGAGTATTTACAGCGTATTAATTCTCAAACATAGTGACTGAAATCTCAGTTCAACCTGAATGTCCTGATAATCTCTGCCCAGAGGAATGGGTGACTCCGCCCAAAAGGACCACATCCTACCTCTCCGAAGACTCAAATGACAACCAGTCTGCCTTCAGACTCTGGTGGAATTGTGATACTTAGGCTGCAAATTCCAGGGCAGAACTGACCCCTGTTCCGGTGGAAAACAGAGTGGCTGGTGGCTTTGAGCAGCTGGGTGCTTTGGAGCTGCCCTCAACTCTCTCATGCCAGGTGGGGTGGGAGTCTGCCAGAGCCCAGCCTCCGTCTTCCACCAAAAAAGACCTCATGCCTGTGAAAGAAAGTGCCCTTTCCCAGTAATTTTCAAACTTATCTAGGTGACAGAACAACTTGCAAGTTTTGAGCTCCTTGGACAGGGGAGAAGAACATCATACCAATACATTAAAACTCAAGTAATTAGAGGAGTTTGTGCTTAAATGAGATAATATCTTGTCCTACATTACAAAATAGAGAATGCAGTGGTTATTTTCTGTGTCAATTTGACTGGGCTAAGGAATGTCCAGAAAGCCGCTAAAATACTGCTTCTGGGTGTGTCTGTGAGGGTGTTTCTGGAAGAGATCAGTGTGTGAATCGGCAGGCTGAGTACAGAAAGTCAACTCTCACCCATGCAGGTGGGCACCATTCTGTCCACCCAGGGCCTAACTAGAACAAAAAATCGGAGGGGGAGCGGACTTTCTCCCTGCTGAGCTGAGATATTCATTTTCTCCTTCCCTTAGACATCCTCACTCCTGGTTGCTGCGCCTGCAAACTCCATCAAGACCATTGGCTGTCCCAGTTCTCAGGCCTGCGGGTTTGGACTGGAACTTCACCACTGGCTGTCCTGGGCCTCCAGCTTGCAAACGGCAGATTACGGGATTTCTCAGCTTCCATAATCACGTGAGCCAGTCCTCATAATAGATCTCTTTCTATGTATCTCTCTATATCCCATTGGTTTTGTTTCTCCAGAGAACCCAGATTAATACACACTCCTTTATAGCAGTGTCATTTCTGCTTCAATAATGAGGCAGCGGAGGCTCCCAGGAGCGGTTCTGTGGCTGGCACTCAGTGCTTTACTGTGGCTGATGTGATCCCAAGGGAGAAAGCTGCTGTCAGCCGCCTGCACCAGGCACAGGGCGCGGGACCTGGATGGTGGGTGCTGTCTACACACGACTCCCCACACGCATGCTTGCAGTGCCTTCCCCCCGCCCCGCCCCCAGCAGCCTTCATCCCTCAGCACGAACCGTGGTGGGGACAGGAGTCTTCTCATGTGTTTTGGCATCCTCTAACAGCTAGCAAAATGCTTTTTAACTCAGGAAATATTCAAAAAATGATTCTTGAATTGGGTTGAAGGAACTCATTTAGCCCTCTGTGAACAGGCAAGATATGACAGCCGGCCTCCTAGGTGATACTGCATGCCAGGACCTGTTCTAGATTTTCTCCAAACTGCCTGGTACACAATCCTGAGATAACATCAGAATGAAAGGGAGGGATGGAAGAAAGGCTGTCTATACTCCCAGGACCAGTACCAGGAGGAGGCAAGGGGGGAACCAGGGCCAACACCCGAGGAGGAGGTGTTGGCCTTCAGGCGCTGCCTCTGCGCTGGCATGACCCTAAGCTCCAGCGCCTCCCTGGACTGGTGCCCTAGGCCCTGGTTTTGCCTGCCATACCCTGGTCCTGGCCCTGGCTATGTCCAGAGTGACACAGGGATGGAGAAGACTGTTGCAAAGCATGGCCTGAGTGTGTGTTTCCTTCCGGCAGCTGAGGATCACTTCCGCAGGCCTCTCCCAGGCTCTGCCGTGAACCTCTCCACAGCCTCGAGCTTCTGGGTGGTGTGCAGGGCAGGTGTGTAACCACCCCAAGGTGATGATTTGGCTCAAGTCTCCTAAAATTATTCCAGGTGCCCCTCCCTTACCCCATCAACAGCACCAAGCACTTTCCTAGAATGCTGCTCCGGGGCAACTGCCCTTGGTTCCAGCTTCTCTAAAGAACCATGTGAAGCCATTGGAAGGTAACCACAACCTTCATGCAAGTGAATCTTGGGAAGGATGTCAAGAGGAGTATGTGAATTGCAGGCTTCAGAAGTTAAGCAGGGTTGAGTGTGGGGGCTCACGCCTGTAATCCCAGTACTTTGGGAGGTTGAGGTGGGTGGATCACATGAGGTCAAGAGGTCAAGACCAGTGTGGCCAACATGGTGACTAACAACACAAAAATTAGCTGGGCGTGGTGGTGGGTGCCTGTAATGTCAGCTACTTTGGAGGCTGAGGCAGGAGAATTGCTTGAGTCTGGGAGGTGGAGGTTACAGTGAGCCAAGATCCCGCTGTTGCACTCCAGTCTGGGCAACAAGAGCGAAACTCCGTCTCAAAAAAAAAAAAAAAAAAAAGAAAAGTTAAGAAGCAGCATTTAAAGTCATTACTAGTGAATTTACAGCAGGCCCCAGTTTCTGCATGGCAGGGGTAATGGGGAGGAGACAGGAGAGGGTGGGAAGGGGCATAGGAAGATAGAGAAAGTGCCTCTGCTCCTGCCCTGGAGGTGTAGACTGAAAAGTTATCGCCATATTTTAATAAAGATCTTTATTTACGAGTTCCCTAAATGTTATACCTTTTCTTAGCTGTTATCATCAATAGAGCCTTCAAACCCCATAGGTAAATTTCTATGGTACTTGTAACTACTTTTGCACGAAGGGAATTCTGTGTACCCAGTGCTTTGGGGTCTCCCTAAGTCATGTTTAACAAGTTTAATGTAATTCCTCAAAGCACATCTGAATCTTACATCTGAATTATTGAACATCTTGCTGATTGAGCATTTTCTACAAGCTTCGTTCCCCGCCAAACACCCCGGGAGACATGCTGCTAGCCCGCAGTGCCTGCCACGTTAAGTGAGACAAACAGGGCAGTTATTCAAATAATATTAAATATTAACGGTGACATTCTCCATGGCTGTATCTGTCATAGATCATGTGGGTTACATCTGTCATCTCGAATCCCTTCAGACTGCAAGAGCTCCAGAAATGTTATCTGTTCGCAAAGCCATGTGACGCTGGATGGCAGCTTCCTTTGGATGTGTCCTGAAGCTGCGGACAGCAGGGAGGATCCCGCTCGTCTCCAGATGGCTTGGGGTTTGTTACAGATTGGAGGAAGCCCCGGGGGCGAGGGGGAAGGTTTAATAATTACTAGTGTCTGGAATTACACGAATGCCCTGGGGACAGGCTGGAACAGGCAGCTTTGCTTCTCCTAGATGCCCCACTGCAGAGACCCGCATCAACCCTTGGATCCAAGTCAGCCAGGCGAGTTTGGCTTTATACAGATGAAAGCAACATGCAGGTGGAATATTTTTGCGTTGCGGGTAGAACTGGGAATGGGGATTTTGCGCACGAAGGGTCTCAACTCTTGTGACCAGGAAGACTCGAATTTGCTGCCCTGGCTGGAAGAACCAAAGTTTACCTGTCAGGCTTCATCAGTCTTTCATCAGGACAAGAACGTCTCCTCTGATCTGGCTGTGCCGGGGATTCCTTGTTAGAAGACAGCATCATCTGATCCGTGTGCCAGCTGTTCCTTCCACCCTAGCCAGGGGCTTCCCTCTTCTGCAGCTTCATTACAGCCCATCCAGAAGTGGGGTGGGGGGACCTCTGTTTCCTTGTGTGTGTGTGTGTTCTGTCTTCTTTACTATGTGCTCCGTTTTCTTTTCTGCCAGAAATCAGAGTAGTGCAATATGAGATTTTTGGGATGCAATTCTCCTTGGTAAGTTGAAGTTCATGCACCGTGATGAACTTCCCCCCATGCCTGGGCATGAGGCTAATGACCAGATGGTTGGCAGGATGCTGGAGGCCAAAGGTTTATTTGACCAGTTCCTAACAGAATGACTAAATTCCAAGTAGCTCTCATCCATTCAGTGCCTATGTACGTGGTCCAGTGTTGTTCTTCTTTTTACTTATTGCTTCGTTTTAACTCTCACATCAACACTATTAAGACAAGGCAAGATCACCTCCATTTCTTAGGGGAGGAAACAGAGACTTGGAAAGTGTAAGTAACCCTCCTGAAGACATACTATTGAGAAAACAATGACTCTAAATTTAGACTCAGTTTCAACTGGCTGTCAGGGTCGGGCCCTTTCTCCTGCATTGTGCTACTTTCACTTTTAGATCAAACTTCAAGTTTTAAAAAAGGAGGAGAGTTTGCCTGAAAATAACCCAATCACTCTCTTAATAAACAAATTGGTTGAATTTGCAAAATGGTCAAATGCCCAAGCTGATTCCAAATACTCAGTGCAAGCTTGGGCTGGACTCTCGGCTGCTCAAGAGGGAATTCAGTGTTCTCCAGGCCCAGCTGGCCTGGGTCTCAGGGCTGTCGTCCAAATTGTCAAACTTTCCTTTTCTGTCAGCATTGGAGGCCAGAATTTCTCAGCGTCAGCGTGACTGATGTTTTAGACTGGATACGTCTTTGCTGTGGGGGGCTGCCTGTGCATTGGTGGATGATGAGCTGCATCCCTGGCTTCTATCCACCAGATGACAGTAGGACCCTCTCTCGAAGTCATGACAATCCAGAATATGCCAGCTATTGCTAAATGTCCTCTGGGGGCAAAGTTGCCTGAGTTGGGAACCACTGACTTAAAACTACCCTCTGCAGGTTTTATCCAAAAGCCCATCCTTGACTGGCTTCTTCCAATTGTTCCCATTCTTTCCCCCCACCTCCCTACTGACCCGGGAGCATGCCCTTAGCAGGTTATGTGCATGCAAATCCTCATCTGAGCGTCTACTTCCTGGGACTCAGTACAAGATGTGCTTTTGTGGCAAATGGGTGAAAGTCCACAAGAGTATGAATGGTTCTAGAAGTTAAGCTACTTAACTTCCCTGAGTACCGGTTTAATCATTTGTAAAAGGGAGGTCCCTTCAGTTCTAATATTTGGTCATATATAAAGACCACAGAGTGTCAGAGTCTGGGTAGTCTTACTGTCTCCAGGATTTGCTGCCAGGGAAATAGCAGAGAGAAATCCCTGTAAACAAATGTTTGTTGACTGAATGATGGAGTAGCAGCTGAGGAGACCTCAGAAGCTATAATTTTTTTTTTTTTTTCCAAGACAGAGTCTTGCTTTGTCACCCAGGCTGGAGTGCAGTGGCGCAGTCTGGGCTCACTGCAACCTCTGCCTCCCAGGATCAAGTGGTTCTCCTGCCTTAGCCTCCCAAGTAGCTGGGATTACAGGCACAAGCCACCACGCCCAGCTAATTTCTGTATTTTTAGTAGAGACAGGGTTTCACCATGTTGGCCAGGCTGGTCTCAAACTCCTGACCTTGTGATCCACCCGCCTTGGCCCCCCAAAAGGCTGGGATTACAGGCGTGAGCCACTGCTCCCAGCCAGAAGCTATAATTTAAGAAGAATGTGTTGAGAACTGGGTCTGAGGCTCTTCTATGCAAACTGAGTAACTGCAGTTAACACAGAAGGATTGTGCAATTTTGAAGTAAAGGGGCAGGAACTACAGGAATACACCTGTCGTGGAACATGTTGGGTTTATTTGTTGCAAAGAGGGAGCACACCATGGAGAACTGTGGGGCACCTCAGAGAGTGCTGGGAAGGACTTAATACAGGATTCGGGCTATATTTGGTCGTTCAGGGGCTGATCCAAGGAAGCAGAGCTTTACTCTGGACTGAATGTTGTCAGGAAGCAAATTTTGTGATTAGATTTTTTAACAGACAGTATCTGCAAGGCATTGGAAGGAAGAGAGGCTCATGCTGTTACTGGTAAAGGAGCAGCGGCCACCCATATTAACCAGGATGGGGAGATGTTTGGTTTTTGTGTGATTTGGACAAACGATTCTATGTTTTTCAGTGTTTAGGCATGCTTAAGGAGTGGTCTTGCTCTTGTCGTCTTCCACCTAGTCACAGAGTGATTGCGTGCTGGTGTTCTGTGTAATCGCCTGTTTAACAGAAAGACGCTGCTCCCAGCTGTGTGTACAACACCATGGAGAATTGTGGGGTTCCTCAGTAAGAGAGTGCTAGGACGGACTTAATACAGGATTCGGGCTGTATTTGGTGGTTCTGGGGCTGATCCAAGGAAGCAGAGCTTTGCTCTGGACAGGCCGGCTCCCAGTTGTCAAGGGCCTCTTCCGTTTCTCAAAATCTGCCACATTGCTCTTCTCTTTGGGAAATTAAAATTGACGGGAAGGTGGTAGAGAAATTTGGGGGAACTAAAAACTACAAAAAAATGTTAATTTTGGGGAATATTTAAAGTGCACATTATTGTTTGTTGAACATGGTTATAAATTGTTATATTACATTTTGTGAGTTGCTGTTAAACATAGTTGAACAATAGGAAAGATTTTGACCTTACATTTGTGGCTCGTGTGCGCCTTTTGGGGCCTGGAAAACTTCAAGAGTGACGTTTCCTTTCCTTTGCTTTTTGTACATACACCCCCGACAGATACGCACATGCACCGTCATCCCGCCCACCACACACACATGCACCGTCATCCCGCCCACCACACACACATGCACCGTCATCCCGCCCGCCACACACACATGCACCGTCATCCCGCCCGCCACACACACATGCACCAGAAAAAAAATGAAAGTCATTCCAGTGGGCTTTGTCTTCAATGATCTTTGTCTCTTGGAAGGGATTAGTTTTCCATTTGAATTCCTTTGTAATTTCCTGCTGTTGATGACACTGAGGCAATGTTAACAGGGGCAGGAGTGACAGCAGCACTTGTGGGACTGAGTAGCAGGAGATGCAGTGAGAGATGTCCCAGCAGTTCCGGGACGTGGGCTAACCCAGAGGAGCCGGGGTGTTTGGGTTGAGCGTTCAAACTGGCTCTTTTGCCTCTGATCTGAGGATACACAAGAGACCCAGCTCCATCATTACAAATTTTTGTAATTTTAATTTTTTTTTTTTCTGAGACGGAATCTTGCTCTGTTGCCCAGGCTGGAGTGCAGTGGCACGATCTTGGCTCACTGCAACCTCTGCTGCCCTGGTTCAAGCAATTCCCCTGCCTCAGCCTCCTGAGTAGCTGGGATTACAGGCGCCCGCCACCATGTCTGGCTAATTTTTTTTTGTATTTTTAGTAGAGATGGGGTTTACCAAGTTGGCCGGACTGGTCTTGAACTCCTGACCTCAGGCAATCCGCCCGCCTCGGCCTCCCACAGTGTTGGGATTACAGGCGTGAGCCACCGTGCCTGACCTAAAATAAATTTTAATTGTGCAAATAAACAAACTTGTCAAAAAGTCCAAACTGCAGCTACAGACCCTGCAATGCTTTCTCCAAGATAAACCCTCCAGGGATTGGTTGAGGCAGGATTTCACCTGGCCAGTTCTGGTGTGGCTCCACCTGGAAGCTTCTAAAGAAATAGTAAAGTGTTTAAGGGACAGGGTTCTGCCTCATGAGGCTCTACCCCTGGTGAAATGTCCAGAGTTGTTCCTGTTCTTATTAAACTAAGCCTAATGACAGGAACCTGAAGTATTGAAACTTGGGCTTTCTGAAGTCCGTGGAGATGAAAATTGACTTCCTGGCAGGGTGTGGTGGTTCATGTCTGTAATCCCAGCACTTTGGGAGGCCGAGGGGGGTGGATCACCTGAGGTCAGGAGTTTAAAAGACCAGCCTGGCCACCATGGCGAAACCCTGTCTCTACTAAAAATACAAAAATTAGCTGGGCGTGGTGGCACATGCCTGTAATCCTAGCTACTCGGGAGGCTGAGGAAGGAGAATCACTTGAATCCAGGAGGGGGAGGTTGCAGTGAGCCGAGATCACTCCACTGTACTCCAGCCTGGGTGACAAAGTATGATTTGCATTGTCTCAAAAAAAAAAAATTGGCTTAATTTTTTCCCTTGATGAGGAAGGTGTTCAGATCAAGTCTGTGGCTCCGAGATCTAAATACTGACAGTGGTAGCTTTAGGATCGATTCCACCTACCGTCGATGTGAACTAATAACACCTTTTGTGCTTCTGTTGCCGCGTCTGTCCTGCAGCCCTTCTTCCCGTAGCCGCTATTGATCTGCCCCTGACCTTGCTGCGCACTGGGCCCTGCGCAGCGGTCGGTGCTGGTGTGCATTTTACCCCGTCTCCCTGTGTTGATGTGAGATTTCCACAACGGGCTGGATTTGTTTGCTCGGGCTGCCATAACAAAGGACCACAGACGGGGGTGTTTGAACAGCAGAAGTTTACTTGCTCACAGTCCTGGAGGCTGGAAGTTTAAGGTCAAGGTGCCGGTGGTGTCACTTTCTCCTGAGGCCTCTCTCTTTTGCCAGCAGGTGGCAGCCTTCTCCCCATATCCTCGCGTGGTCTTCCCTCTGTGTGTGTCTGCGTCCTAACCTTCCCTTCTCATAAAGACACCAGTTACGTTGGATGAGGACCCGTCCTGATGACCTCATTTTACCTAAATTCCCTCCCCATCTCCAAATAGAGTCACGGCTGAGGTACTGGGGATGAGGGCTTCGACATATGAATTTTGGGGTGGGGGTCACACTTCAGCCTGTAACTCTGGTCTTTCTTGATCCTCCCTGAGGATTCCATTTAAACACATGGGATCTGCCGGTCAGAATAACTGGGTTCAAATTCTGATACCACCACTTGCTGGAAGTGGGACCGTGGGAAATTGTGCCTGTTTCTTTATAAATAGTAGCATTAGGGATACTGAGCTAACATGGGCGCTGAGAGGGTCAGCTGAAGCCATGCCTTCAAGGCTGCAGCACAGTGCCTGGAACGTAGGAAGCAGTGCAATGAATGTTGATTTGAGGGCCTTCACTCGGGAGGCGGAGCTTGCAGTGAGCCGAGACCACGCCATTCCACTCCAGCCTGGGAGACAGAACAAGACTCCTTCTGAAAATAAATAAATTAAATAAATAAATAAGTAAAATTAAAAATAATTTATTATTAATTAATTAATTGTCTCACTCCATCACCTAGGCTGGAGTGCAGTGGCACAATTTTGGCCTCCCAGATTCAAGTGATTCTCGTGCCTCAGCTTCCCGAGTAGCTGGAATTACAGACGTGCATCACTATACCTGGCTAATTTTAAAAATTTTATTTATTTGTTTTTGAGACGGAGTCTTGCTTTGTTGCCCAGGCTGGAGTGCAGTGGCGTGATCTTGGCTCACTGCAAGCTCCACCTCCCGGGTTCATGCCATTCTCCTGCCTCAGCCTCCTGAGTAGCTGGGACTACAGGCGCCTGCCATCATGCCCGGCTAATTTTTTGTATTTTTAGTAGAGACGGAGTTTCACCATGTTAGCCAGGGTGGTATAGATCTTCTGACCTCATGATCTGCCCACCTTGGCCTTCCAAAGTGCTAGGATTACAGGCAAGAACCACCATGCCTGGTCTAATTTTTTATATTTTTAGTAGAGATGGGGTTTTGCCATGTTGGCCAGGCTGGTCTTGAAGTCCTGACCTCAAGTGATCTGACTGCCTCGGCCTCCCAAAGTGCTGGAATTATAGGTGTGAGCCACCGTTCCTGGTCCAGGAGTTTATTTTTAATACAAATAATGGCTAATATTTGTAGTCACTTGGAAAGTCTCTTTATATGTATTGATGGATTTAATTCTTCCCATTTGTCAGATAAGAAAACAGAGACTCATGAGGTTGAGCAATTATCTCAGGCCACATAGATCATAAAAAGTAGCCAGAATGCAGAGTTCCTTGACAACCACATTCATCTCTGATTCCTAAGCTCCCCTTATAACAACAGGGGAACATCTGGGTGAATAAACTCTCCCACTAACAGACAGCCGTGGGTTCCTGGGCCCGCCTCTCTCTCAGTCCTCTCCTTTATCAGAGCTGAATGCATCTGATCACTCTGCACTGCGGTGTCAAATTGGCTGTTCTTCCTTTCTTTATAGGAGTCCTCTTTCATTCAGTCCCAATTATGGCAAACAAAATTTTTACAGCCATGGAAGGGAAGATGAAGGGACGAAATGGAGAAGACTGTAGATCACAAAGCATTTTGGATGCCATAAATCCTGCGGATACCCTGTAGTTCTGCAGCGTCTTTCTTTAGGGAAGCTCTAGTGCCTAGTCTCTAATTTAGTCTTCTGTGTGGCTGTGGTCTTCAAGTTGGCGTCTGTGGAGACAAAGAGGGAGGTCTTGCTGCGCCTGAGCCTCTGGGATGTGTTACCACCCATGCCAACCTGCTCTCTGAGGCTTTCTGGCAGCACCGCACAGCCCTGGGACTGGAAATGTGGCTCTCACTGAAGCTGCCCAGAGAGAGGGTCTCTCGATGAAGATCCTCTTCTATCAGCTGGGGCAGCCGGAAAGAAAGGCTGGGGATTCCCTTCACACAGGATTTCATCTGCTTGGTGGCTCCAGAAAAATGCAAGTGTGCGTGTTCATCCACTTGACAAAGGGTGACTTAACGTCGGTGTCCTGTGGATTCGAACTGAAAGGGTTTGGGCAAAAGAAAGAGAAGAAGGTGGGACTGCGAATGAGTTGAAAACACCATTCTGGAGGCAACAGCCGTGACACAGAAGGGAAGGAAAATGTATGACCATATACATTTCAGTAGGAGTTTATAACCTTTTGTGAACATTATCTCGAAGTTAGTCTCTAGACATAGGACTAAAAATAAAATTATGCTGAACTGTGTGCCCAGAGAATGGCAAATGGGAATAAGGTTCTTGAAAGGAATGACGTAGGTCCAGGGAAAGGTCATGCTGAATAATCAAGGTCAGTGAAGGTCAAAATCACAAAGAAGGACCCTGTATTTCCTCCTGTACTGGTGGCAGCTTCAGTGGAAACCTTTGGCCATCGCTTTGCCTCTCCAAGCATTCAGGAAGACCAGCTGGTGCCATATTGTCTTCTGGGGACAGCCGGTCGCCTGGGGAGGGCTGCATCATGCTCCTACCCCTGTCAGATCTGGGCAGAGGACAGACAAAAGTCCTCTGGCGTTTTCTGCAGTGAGAGTCAGGGAAGTGCATCTAAGGAATTGGAACCAAGGTTAGAAACTTCTCTGGAGATGTTCTAGTTTTGTTTGCTAGCTCAGCAGCTGCGTAATGACACTCCCTCCAGCAGGGCACGTAGTTCCCTTCAAATCACAAATGGTAGGGCCTTAGGATTTTTCACTGTTCGTTAATTATCAGAAATTGATTTGTTGCTATCTAGATACAGCCATTTGTCCAAATCACTAGATAAGATTCCCAAGAAAGCCTGAAATCAGATGGCTTTCTCCCCCTTATTTTAAAATAAACACAAATAAAATCATTCTGCTACAGGTGGTGGGTTTCTCTTCTCCCAGCATATGTGACTTGACAAATTGTGTGAAAATAGTTTTCAGAAATTCAGTTTCCGTTTCAAGGGCACCAAATGTTTAAAGAAACGGCAGCGGCCGGGCGCGGTGGCTCAAGCCTGTAATCCCAGCACTTTGGGAGGCCAAGACGGGCGGATCATGAGGTCAGGAGATCGAGACCATCCTGGCCAACACGGTGAAACCCTGTCTCTACTAAAAAAATACAAAAAACCAGCCGGGCGAGGTGGCGGGCGCCTGTAGTCCCAGCTACTTGCGAGGCTGAGGCAGGAGAATGGCGTAAACCCGGGAGGCGGAGCTTGCAGTGAGCTGAGTTCTGGCCACTGCACTCCAGCCTGGGCGACAGAGCGAGACTCCATCTCAAAAAAAAAAAAAAAAAAAAAAAGAAACTGCAGCATCAGATGCTGGTATGGGGTAGGATTGCTGAAATTCAGGGCTCTGGCCAGGGTCAATGGGACCTGGTGGGTATGAGTGTAGTAGGGTGGGGGGTAGCTGGCTGCCCAAAGGGATGTGATGAACTTCAGCTTGACTGAGTCTAGTTTAAGTTCCAAGGGATTCAATCTGGTGTTTGGAAAACGCTCATTTCCTAGATCCTGAGTGTCCCGTCCTTTTGGAGTGGGATTGCAGCTGGCTGCTTGGGGATGGAAGGAGGCTCCCTGCAGGGGACAGTGTGGCCATACGCAGGCAGGACTCAACATCGCAGCCAGGCAGACCAAAAGGCAGAACCAGCCTCAGATGCCACGATTAAGTCCATGGAGCCAGAGTAGGGTGGTGCAGACGGCTTCACACTCACACCCTGGAGACAGACCTCAGTGAAAAGAGTAGTTGGCCTTAGGGTTATGGGCCCCTGTAATTTGAGCTGTCTTCACCTTTCTCATGAATCCAGTATATCCCACAATTAAGCATCTCTTAACTTCCTTCCTTTCTTTCCTTTCTTTCTCTTTTTCTTTTTTTAAAATTTATTTATTATTATTATACTTTAAGTTGTAGGGTACATGTGCATAACGTGCAGGTTTGTTACATATGTATACTTGTGCCATGTTGGTGTGCTGCACCCATGAACTCGTCATTTACATCAGGTATAACTCCCAATGCAATCCCTCCCCCCTCCCCCCTCCCCATGATAGGCCCCGGTGTGTGATGTTCCCCTTCCTGAGTCCAAGTGATCTCATTGTTCAGTTCCCACCTATGAGTGAGAACATGCGATGTTTGGTTTTCTGTTCTTGTGATAGTTTGCTGAGAATGATGGTTTCCAGCTGCATCCATGTCCCTACAAAGGACACAAACTCATCCTTTTTTATGGCTGCATAGTATTCCATGGTGTATATGTGCCACATTTTCTTAATCCAGTCTGTCACTGATGGACATCTGGGTTGATTCCAAGTCTTTGCTATTGTGAATAGTGCTGCAATAAACATACGTGTGCATGTGTCTTTATAGCAGCATAATTTATAATCCTTTGGGTATATACCCAGTAATGGGATGGCTGGGTCATATGGTACATCTAGTTCTAGATCCTTGAGGAATCGCCATACTGTTTTCCACAATGGTTGAACTAGTTTACAGCCCCACCAACAGTGTAAAAGTGTTCCTATTTCTCCACATCCTCTCCAGCACCTGTTGTTTCCTGACTTTTTAATGATCGCCATTCTAACTGGTGTGAGATGGTATCTCATTGTGGTTTTGATTTGCATTTCTCTGATGGCCAGTGATGATGAGCATTTTTTCATGTGTCTGTTGGCTGTATGAATGTCTTCTTTTGAGAAATGTCTGTTCATATCCTTTGCCCACTTTTTGATGGGGTTGTTTGCTTTTTTCTTGTAAATTTGTTTGAGTTCTTTGTAGGTTCTGGATATTAGCCCTTTGTCAGATGAGTAGATTGCAAAAATGTTCTCCCATTCTGTAGGTTGCCTGTTCACTCTGATGGTAGTTTCTTTTGCTGTGCAGAAGCTCTTTAGTTTAATGAGATCCCATTTGTCAATTTTGGCTTTTGCTGCCGTTGCTTTTGGTGTCTTAGACATGAAGTCTTTGCCCATGCCTATGTCCTGAATGGTACTACCTAGGTTTTCCTCTAGGATTTTTATGGTATTAGGTCTAACATTTAAGTCTCTATCTCTTTTTTTTCTTGAGGGAGTCCTGCTCTGTCGCCCAGGCTGGGGTACAGTGGCGCAATCTTGGCTCACTGCAACCCCTAGCTCCCAGGTTCTAAGCGATATTCCTGCCTTAGCCTCCCGAGTAGCTGGGATTACAGGTGTGCACCACCATGCCTGGATATATATATATATATATATATATATATATATATATATATATATATATCTGTTTGGTATTTTCTTAGTAGAGGCAAGGTTTCACCATGTTTGCCAGGCTGGCCTTGAACTCCTCACCTCAGGTGATCTACCCGTCTTGGCCACCTAAAGTGCTGAGATTACAGGCGTGAGCCACGAGGACCAGCCCAATTTGTTTCTTTTGTGAGTCATTTTACAAAGCTTTGTTAACGGGCACCCTGATTGCCTATGGGACACATCCTCTGAGACGACTAATAACACCTCACATTTCAGAAAGTCAACAGAACTCGAGTTTCCCACTGCAATCAGTGATACCATATTCAAAACGGAGTATGAATCTTAGATTCTTATCCTTGTTTCACACCTTATATTCGATCCATTAGCGGGTCCTGCTGCCTTTACCGACAAGATATATCCTAAATCTGGCTGCTTCGGCCACTTCTGCTACAGCTTCATTTCAAGTCACTGCCATCTCTCCCTGCAACTACTGGAACATCTAACTAAAGTTGTTTCATCTACTTCTGTTTTACTTAAAAGCTAAATATGTTTTTGTCACTCCCTTGTTCAAAATCCTCCGATGGCTTTCTACAAACATTTACACAAAATCCAGAATCTTCACCAGGAGACCCAAATGTGACCAGGCTCCTGGCTGCCCTATGGCTTCATTTCCTCACTCACTCACCTGTCCCTCCAGTTTGCCTAAGTAAGCTGGCACCTGCCCTAGGGCCTTTGCACCTACGGTTCCCTCTGCCTAGACCACTTGCCTGGCTTCCTCACATCACTCAGATCCCTGCTTAAATACCTCCTTCCTCCTCCAAGAGGCCTTTGCAGGGCCACCCGATCTAAACCAGCACCTTCCACCTTTTTCTCCCTCTATTTTTTCTTTTTTTTTTCTTTGTGAGACAGGGTCTGGCTCTGTTACCCAGGCTAGAGTGCAGTGGCGTGATCTTGGCTCACTGCCACCTCCACCTCCCAGGCCCACGTGATTCACCCACTTCAGCCTCCCAAGTAGCTGGGACTATAGGTGCTCACCACCATGCCTGGCTAATTTTTGTATTGCCCAGCTGTTTTTTGTAGAGATGGGGTTCTGCCACGTTGCCCAGGCTGGTCTCGAACTCCTGAGCTCAAGTGATCTGCCCACCTTGGCCTTTCAAAGTGCTGGGATTACAGGCATGCACCACTGTGCCTGGCTTCTCTTTTTCTCTTTACACTGCTTTCTTCTTTACGGCACACATTATTCTGGTGTTATATTATACATTTAGGTGTTATTTGTTTGCTTGCCTTAGATGACAAGTTCCACAAGGTCAAAAAATGGTTTGTCTTTTTCACTGCTGTATGTCCGGGGCCTAAAGGAGAGGCTGACATGCAGTACAGGCTCAATATATATTCATTGAATGTACTGACCTCTTTAAAGTTCAGTTGGCATCTGTACCATCCATACCCAGTGTGGCCTCCTCAGGTTGTCAAGGTAAGTATTGCTTTCTCTCTGACAGGTAGGGTACTTACTGTCTCACTAATTCTGTCAAAATTGGCACAAATTGATGATTTAAAAAATTATAACAAAATGGGATGCCATTGATGGTGATTAGACCCAATCACAGTTTCCCCCATAAATTCTCCCAGGAACAGGGATGGCTAAGTGGTTGCTTGGAGTGGGAACTCTAGGTGGGTACAGGAAGCTCAGGTTCAACTTTGCAAAGGTATAATGAACTTTGAGCCAGGTCTGTGGAAGACATGAATGTGTCCTCTTGCCACAACCCTCCCCTGCCCATCTTTAGCCATTCCAATGCCCACTCACTCAACCCTGCCCTCTCACCTAATCTAGAGTGGGAAGAGCATATTCTGTCAGTTTTTTTAATCCAAATGTGCCTTCTGAGGTTTGTTTTATTCCTCATCTTTCTTGCCTTCCAGTTGCCTGGCGTCTCTTGCTACAGGGGACATCCTTTCCCTGGGTGTAACTTCAGGATTCTCTTCATCACATCATGGTCTTTGTGGGCATGAGCTCTTTGGGAAGGAGTAACTGTTGTAAAATCTACATCCTAGAAATCTCAAATCCCCACCCTTCTCCTGGGAGAATTTGGAATTTCAGATCTAAATTCATTTCAGGAATTTTGTGGTTGCCCCTCCCCAATACATTACATATTGCATTTTTCAAAAAGTGAGTAGAAACCGAGTAATGCCCTAAGAACAATTCCTGTAATAATTGTGAGGATTAGGGCTTAGCGGCTAAGACCGAATGGGGGAGGGAGATGACCTTGGTTTCTGGAGGGGAAATGAAAGTGAGCCATTGCAAAGCACTGAGCTGAGTGGCTTTGAACACAAAGCAGAATTTATCGATCCAGTGAAAGAATAGGAAAATATTTCATCTTCTGGACCTCTGCCTCAATAGCCTGCTAACATTTTATAAACCCAAATCAAGTACTGTAGTTAAAATGCCATAATTTGCTGCTCTTGAAACCAAGTACATTATATTTTGATATTTTACATTAGGAAGTCATGTCTTACTGGTACTATTCTTATTTTGTATCTTTAAAACATGTAGTTTTTATTTTTTGTTATTGTTGTTGGACTTAACAGATTTGAAAATGTGTATGTAAAAGCTGATCGGTAAGATCTGTTCCAGAGTTAACAGCATCATGCCAATATCAACTTCCTGCTTTCTACAATGTACTAACTAGCGTTATGTAAGCAATCTTTGTGAGAACTCCTGGCACTATTTTTGCAACTTCTTGTGAGTCTTATACTAATTCAAAATAAAAATGCACTTTTTTGTTTTTTTTTGTTTTTTTTTTTTGGGACGGAGTCTCGCTCTGTCGCCCAGGCTGGAGTGCAGTGGCATGATCTTGGCTCACTGCAAGCTCCGCCTCCCGGATTCACGCCATTCTTCTGCCTCAGCCTCCCAAGTAGCTGGGACTACAGGCGCCCGCCACCACGTCTGGCTAATTTTTTGTATTTTTAGTAGGGACAGGGTTTCACTGTGTTAGCCAGGATGGTCTCAATCTCCTGACCTTGTGATCCACCTTCCTAGGCCTCCCAAAGTGCTGGGATTACAGGTGTGAGCCACTGTGCATGGCCAAAAATGCACTTTTAAAATGTGAGTTTACATATTCATACGGCCTTTGAAGCAGGAGAAGGCTATGGGTTAAATTGTGTGCCCTGCCCCCTCCCAATTCATATGTTTATAAGCCCTGACCCCCAGTACATTCAAACATGACCTTATTTGGAAATAGAGTTGTTACAGATGTAATTGATTAAGATGAAGTCATGGGAGTGGGTCCTTGTCCGATATAACTGATGTCCTTATAAAAGGGGGAAGAGCCAGGCATGGTGGCTCATGCCTGTAGTCCCAGCACTTTGGGAGGATGAAGTGGGCGAATCACTAGAGGCCAGGGGTTCAAGACTAACCTGGCCAACATGATGAAACCCTGTCTTTACTAAAAATACAAAAATTAGCCAGGTGTGGTTGTGGTGGCTCACACCTGTAGTCCCAGCTATTCAGGAGGCTGAGGCAGGAGAATCACTTGAACCCGGAAGGTAGAGGTTGCAGTGAGCTGAGTTTGTGCCACAGCACACCAGCAGGGGCAACAGAGTAAGAGTCTGTCTTAAAATAAAAAAAAAAGGTTGGGGGCAGTATCCATACAGTCACGTGTACAGGGAAAACGCCATGTGAGGATGAAGACGGAGATTGAGGTGATGCTTCTATAAGCCAAGGAACACCAAAGACGGCCAGCAAACCATTGGAAGAGGAGAGAGGCGCAGACAGATTCTTCCTCACAGCTCTCAGAAGGAACTAGCCCTGCTAACACCTTGGTCTTGGACATCCCAGATTCCAGAACTGTGAGACAGTAAGTTCGTCTTTGTTCTGGCACACCCGGGAAGCAGACACAGATGGTGTTCTCTGTGTTGTTCCCTCTTCCACGGTGGCCTCTAAACCTCCATGGATGGCCGGGCGTGGTGGCTCACGCCTGTGATCCCAGCACCTTGGGAGGCTGAGGTGGGCGGATCACTTGAGGTCAGGAATTCGAGACCAGCCTGGCCAACATGGCGAAACCCTGTCTCTACTAAAAATACAAAAGTTAGCCATGCGTGATAGCACGTGCCTGTAATCCCAGCTACTCGGGAGGCTGAGGCAGGGGAATCGCTTGCATCTGGGAAACGGAGGTTGTAGTGATCTGAGATTACACCACTGCACTCCAGCCTGGATGACAGCGTGAGACTCCCTCTCAAAAAAATAAATAAAAAGAAATAAAACTCCATGGACTGCTGAGCACTGTGCAGACACCACTGCACAAATCTGTTTGATGATTATGTAGGAGTACATACGAATGAGTGCAGGGTTTCCCCAGCCTCAGATGAGACAATAACACTCCACACCCTTTAGCTGCAGTATGTGGTGGACAGGACTTTGACATCTTGTGAATTGGTGAGTGTAAAGTTTGAGGCCAGGGCTTACGTATTGACTGTGACCTGTGCCAGAGAGGTCTCCATGGGCTCTCTTTCGATCTAACTTCATATCTAGATTTTTTTTCATGTTGCTCTCTGCTTCTGTTTTATTCACCTATTGCCATCAGTTTTATTTTTATTATTTTTTTCTTTTTTGAGATGGAGTCTTACTCTGTCGCCCAGACTGGAGTGCAGTGGTGTGATCTCGGCTCACTGCAAACGCTACCTCCTGGGTTCAAGGGATTCTCCTGCCCTAGCCTCCTAAGTAACTAGGACTACAGGTGCTTGCCACCATGGCCAGCTAATTTTTGTGTTTTTAGTAGAGATGGAGTTTTATCATGCATTCCAGCCTTAGCAACGTAGTGAGACCCCGTCTCTTTAAAAAATAACTAATAAATAAAAATGTAAAAAGTAAAAAAATTGAACCTCACATAAAGTACATAAGCTTTGTAGCCAGCATCAGGAAGCCTTAAGAACTGAGATAACTGCCACTACCAATGTCAGTTGACGCCGATATCAAGCTTTGAATGATGAGTCTGTAAATCTGTAAATCGATGCACAGTCACAAATATGTAATTATTTCTATTTTTATTTAGTGTACATTTCATAGAACTTTATTTTGGAATTATGGAGCTGGAAGCAATATTAGAGGTATTTTGCAGAGAGGGATTTGGGGTGTCAAGTGACCACACAGTGTCACAGGGCTTCCGAAGGCAGCGTGCTAGGCAACCCAGGAGCCTGAGCTGCCCACTGGGATGTTCTGCCCCATGAGAGGCTGTTTCTCACAACACTTGATTGACGTTAACCAAATATAACACACACACACACATGTGTGTATATATATACATGTATATATGTGTATTATATATACATATATGTGTATATATACATATATGTGTGTATACGTATATATGTGTGTATATACGGACATATATGTGTGTGTATATATATACATATATGTATGTGTGTATATACATATATATATATCCCATACCTTTTCCTGGATTTATCAGAAAAGCATGAAAAGTACTTTTTATGATATCCAAATTCATTTAGCCTTAAGAAACGAATAGAGATTTAAAGGAAAAATTCCAAAAAGTCTATCTTTTTGATGGACTTCCTTTTTGGCCCAGTTATTTTGCATTTAGGTCATGACTTCGGAGAAAAGTTACCCCAAACTCAGCCTGTGGAGGGATGTGCTCTGTTTTCAGATGTAAACCACGCGTGTATTCCTGGGGGTTCTCTAGAGGAACAGAATCCATAGGATGCATACACGGAGACAGAAATGTATTCTCAGAAGTTGGCTCACACAGTTAAGAGAGCCTGCAAGTCCCTGGATCTGCAGGGGAAGTGGCAGCTGGAGACCCGGGAAGAACCGATGTTTCAGTTCTAGTCCAAAGGCAGGAAAAAAGCTGTAGTCCCAATTAGAAGGCAGTCAAGCAGGAGTGATTTCTTTCTTACTCAGCTCTTCTGTTCTATTCAGGCCTTTGACTGATTGGATGGTGCCCACCACATTGGGGAGGGCAATCTGCTTCACTCAGCCCCAGTTCGAATGTTGATCTCATCCTGAAACACCCTTGCTGGTAACCCCGGAATCATGTCTGACTGAATGTTTAGACATCCTGTGGCCCAGGCAACTTGACACATAACGTTAACCATGACCATGCCTGAGGCTGGACTAGCCCAGGTGCAATTAGAAGCACACTTTTCATTCTTTCCGTCTCTCCTTATACCCCAGAGGAGGCTGCCTTCATTCTCCCAACTCCCAGGCTTGCAGCAGCATGCACACCTGTGCAAGGTTCTCAGGCTCTGCAGCGTCCTCATATGTATATATGTCTGCCCATTTGAAAATTATTATAATAGGATTTTCTATTTAAATGATTATAATCCATACTGAGACCACACAAGTCAAAGTGAACTAACATTTACAATTGATCCAATAACTTGATCAACGGAACAAGTTACCCTAGGGAGAACAGCGCAATTCTATTCTAGAGTCCATATCGACAATAGAGTTTACGACCTCGATGTTGGATCAGGACATCCTAATGGTGCAGCAGCTATCAAGGGTTCGTTTGTTCAACGATTAAAGTCCTACGTGATCTGAGTTCAGACCGGAGCAATCCAGGTCGGTTTCTATCTATTCTACATTTCTCCCTGTACGAAAGGACAAGAGAAATAAGGCCCACTTCATATAAGCGCCTTCATTACATAAATGACCTAATCTTAATTTAATAGCAGAACCACCTCTGAAGGAGGTTGGGTTTGAGAGTGTCCAGATCATTCTTAAATGGGACTCTGGGGAAGGGCCAGAGGCAAGAGCTGGGTGCAGGCCACCCAAGGGAATAGTGGACAACTCTGTAGGACCAGAATCCTGCAGTGCCCATTATGGGAACTGACTTGGTGGACTAAAAGAAAAACTTTATTCAGTAAGAAAATGGTTACGAACTTGTATTTTTCTTCCACAACGGAAAGCCAAAAACAAATTTTTTTCATTGTACTTAGATTGACCTATCTATCTATCTATCTATCTATCTATCTATCTATCTATCTATCCATCTATCATCTGTATCTATTTAAATATGTTACATAAAAATTTGTCATGTTAACCACTTTTAAATGTAAAATTCAGTGGCATTAAGTATATTCACAGTGTTGTATAACCATCACCATAATCTATTTCCATTTTTTTTTAAATCACTCCAAACAGAAGCTGTACCCATTAAGCAGTCAGTCCTCATTCCTGCCCTGCTACACCCACCCTGGCCCTTGGTAACCTCTGTTCTACTTTATGTCTCTATGAATATGCCAATCTAGCTATTTCATGTGAGTAGAATCATACAATATTTGTTTTCCGGTGTGTTTCTAGCTTATTTCACTTAGCATAGTCTTTTGAGGTTCCTCCAGAATTAAGAACATTTCCAAAATTAACATTCAGAGGTCATAGAAAATCCTATTATAATAATTTTCAAAGAAGTTATTGTGTGCTGCCCTGATGCTATTGAACATTTACTCTGAGCACTTACTATGTGCCAGGCACTGTGCTGAGAAGGACACATCTACTGTTTGAAAAATCCTTTCCAGAACAACACAATAAAGATGTTACTAGAATTATGCTAATATTACAGGTTGAGGATTGAAGTTGAGGATTAATGAGATTAAGTCAAATGGTTGAGAGTGTTAAGCCAGTCAACTGGCTCTGGGTTCCAATTCCTACCTCTTAAGCTCCACTGCTTCTCGGATTACTTCTCGGATTACTGTTTCCTTTCTGTCTTTCCTCATTGCACCTCTGTTTGAACCCTTAAATTAGCACCTACTATAGGCTCCTGAGTAATAGCGTCACTTAGGGTGTGTCCTGTCTGCCTGTCAGGATGAGCTTCTAGAGACAAGAGGCTCATCACTCATTTTTAGCTCCAGCGCCATGCACTGTGCTTGCCAGATAGCAGGCACTCAATAAATATTTGCAGAATTGAATTGAAGCATCTTAGTATGAGTACCATGGAATCGGGGTTTGGACAAAGACTCTTAATTTATTTAATCACGGCTGTTGTTCTAAACCACAATGCAACCTGTTGGCTTGTTTCCTGGAAATTGACTTAATCACCCCACCTGCTGTATGGTGTCTTCAGTGCTGCCTCCAGAGGATTTTAGGAAGAAAAATTAGAACCAGAGATCCTTGTTGTTGCCTCAAAGCTGGTTGTGGGGCTGTGATTGCTGTTAATGGGTCCTTCTTCTGGCTTTTTTTCTTCTTTTTTTCTTTTTTTTTTTGAGATGGTGTCTCACTCTCTCACCCAGACTGGGGTGCAGTGGCGCAATCTTGGCTCATTGCAACCTCCTCATCCCAGGTTCAAGCGATTCTTCTGCCTCAGCCTCCTGAGTAGCTTGGACTACAGGAGCATGCCACCACACCCAGCAAATTTTTTATTTTTAGTAGAGACGGGTTTTCACCATGTTGGCCAAGCTGGTCTCAAACTCCTGACCTCAGGTGATCCACCTGCTTTGGCTTCCCAAAGTGCTGGGATGACAGGCATGAGCCACCACATCAGGCCCCTTCTTCTGGCTTTTAAGAATAGACTTGGGCCGGGTGCGGCGGCTCATGCCTGTAATCCAAGCATTTTGGGAGGCTGAGGCAGGCGGATCGCGAGGTCAGGAGTTCGAGACCAGCTTGGCCAATATGGTGAAACCCCGTCTCTACTAAAAATACAAAAATTAGCCGGGTGTGGTGGGGCACGCCTGTAGTCCCAGCTACTCGGAAGGCTGAGGCAAGAGAATCACTTGAACCCAGGAGGTGGAGGTTGCAGTGGGCCAAGATTGCACCATTGCACTACAGCCTGGTGACAGAGCGAGACTCCATCTAAAAAAAAAAAAGAATAGACTTGAGTAGGAGTCCAAGCAAATATAATTAAAAGCACATTTTTCATGTTTATGTCTTTTCTGTAACCCAGAGGAGAATTGCACAAAGGCCTCCCTGCTTCTGACAAGCATGGATGATAGATTCAACTCAGCTGTGAATGTGTTTTCATGAGAATATGACGGAATTGCATCACACAGCAATGCACACACCCACACAAAGAGCCATGAGTGACAGACACCACCATGGGGGAGGGATTATGAGAGGGAGGGACTGAGAGTCTGTGAAAGGTGACAGCATTTACCTCTGTGTCCTCAGCGCTTAAGCTATGGATAAAGTTATGCAGGAAGAACAAAGAGAGGGAATAGGATGGAGGGCAGGAGTAAACTGTGAAATACGTTTTATTCAAGACGAAGACATGGAAGTTATTAAAAAATGGCCCAACAGATTCACTGGGATGCCTGGTTTTATGAATGAATATATCTCAGGACTTTCTCGACAGTTACTGTCCACAGGATGCCAGTTCTTCTCTTTTTCGATCCAGGTTAGTGTAAAGAGGATGGAGGCATTTAATATGATGTATTGAGAATTGAAACCCAGGGACCAATATGCATGCTGGAGTTACTTCTGCAGCTATTTTCCAGATGATGATGATGATGATGATGATGATGGTGATTATTATTATTATTATTTGAGACAGAGTCTTGCTCTGTCGCCCAGGCTGGAGTGCAGTGGCGTGATCTTGGCTCACTGCAACCTCTGCCTCCTGGGTTCAGGCGATTCTTGTGCCTCAGCCTCCCTGGTAGCTGGGACTGCAGGCGTGCGCCACCGCACCCAGCTAATTTTTGTCTTTTTAGTAGAGATGGGATTTCACCATGTTGGCCAGTCTGGTCTCTCCAGCTTCTGGCCTCAAGTGATCCACCCGTCTTGGCCTCCAGTGCTGGGATTAAGTCAGTAGCCACTATGCCTGGTCTCCAGATTAAATTTTGATTCCAGTTGTGGGCATCTGTTACTCTCCCTTCAGAGTCTGCTGCCAGGAAGCAACAACACAGGTGAAGTTCTAGTGTTCATGTTCTTTTGTCCTTGCCCAACTCACCTGCACTCAGGCAAGGCCGAGCTATTGTCTGATCACCACTCAGATATGGGCCAATGATCAAGAATATTGTCTGATGAGAGACTGACAGTGAGAGCACTTTTGATTTATTAGAAGCTGGAAAATGAAAACCCACTGAGACTCAGAAGAAGTAGAATTTCTGGTTTCTTGGCAAATGTACATGTGTGAAATTCTCAGGTGGGAAAGCTTCCCTAGGGACCCTCAGATCAGACCACTAAGGCTTGGAGAGTTCTAGGGAAGATCGGTTGCTAATGACTATGACAGTCACAAAACAGAATTGCTCTTAATCTTTGTCAGCAGGTAGACTGATAAGGAAACAGACACATCATGGTACAGCTTGTAACTGAGCTCCCAAGGATATGAACAAGCAGATTGTGGCCTTAAAGATTTGTAGGACTTTATCCTACACCTTTAGGGTAAAGAAGATATCTTTATTCTAAAGGTGAAAAAGTGAAACAAGGATATTCAAACCAGAAGGGCCCACTGGATGGCAAAGTGGGTGGGTAGGCATAGGTATGTATGTGCATATGTATATATATGTACGTGTGTGTATGTATGTGTGTATGCACGTGCATTCATGAGTATGTGCATGTGGGTGTATGCGTGTGCACGTTTATGCATGTATATGTGTGTGCATGTGGTATATGTCAGTGTTTGTGTATGTGTGTGCGCATGTGTGTGTATTGTGTGTGCATGTGTGTGCATGTGTGTGCATGTGTGTATGAGTGTGCATATGTGTTGTGCGCATGTGTTAGTGTATGTGTACATATATGTGCACATGTATGTGTATGTGTGTGGTGTGTATTGTGTGTGCATGTGTGCATGTGTATGTGTATGTGTGCGTGTGTGTTCTGTGTGTGCACGTGTGTATGTATGTGTGCTTGTGTGTACATGTATGTGTGCATGTGTGTATGTGTATATGTGTGAGCGTATGTGTGTGTGTATGTGTATGTGAGTGTGTTTGTGTGTGTATATGTTTATATGTGTGCTTGCGGTATATGTTGTGTGTGCATGTGTATATATTGTGAGTATGTTTGTGTATGTGTGCATGTGTGTGTTATGTGTATATGTGTATGTGAGTGTGTATATAGTACATACGGTGGTAATGGTGGTGGTATAGGTACTGCGATATGGATGTGTATTTGAGGAGCAGAGTTGAGCAGATGGAGGCTTGGGAGATTGGGTGGGTGGAAGGTAAACAGACTTTTTAGTAATACCACACATGTTGAGAATTTAAATATTTGGTCAAGCAAGAAAGTCAATAGTTGTAAATTGTTCCCTTGCACAGGGACCTGTTGTGGGTTATTGCTGTCCACAGGATAAGTGGTCTGGCTATGATTCAAGTCTTGCCACCTTGAGACTCCTCTACCCATCTCTGCTGTTTCTTGCTCAGCCTGACTCACCCTCTGCTCCCACCCAGCTGCTTTATCCTCAGGTTCTGAAATATACCCGCCTCTCACTACATGCAAGTTTCCCCGATGAAAATGCCCTTCTATTCGCACCCCAGCCTCGCCTGCTGGGTCTGCCCCAGTGAGTCCAGCTCACACCGATACAGCCCTTTTCTAATCGGGAATTCTCAAATACTGCTGGTGGGGGTGTGAATTGGTGCAAATTGGAAAAAAAAAAGATCAAGAATTTCCTAAATGACAGGGAGTTCTCAAAGGACTAATAAAAGCATCTGAAAAAGCCGTCCACTCCCATTAGTAATCAATGAAGTGCAAATTGAAGCAAGTTAAACTAATATTCAGATAGCATTTTCCACCTCTTAATTTGGCAGAAATGGAAAAATGCTAATCCACAGAATTGTCAAGGGTGTGAGGAATGTAAACTGGGAAAATATTTGGGAAGACCCTTTGGCAATGTGAAGCAAATACGCTACCATTTGATGGAGGATCCCACTTGTAGGTATTTATTATAAAGTCAAAATGATGGATAAACAAATACATCTACTTATGTTATTCTCAGCAATATTTCCGTAGGGAAAATTCAGTTACTATCTAAAGCTCCAATAATAGAGATAACGTAATGTAGTAAGGCAGGTAAAGTGATAATAGCAAAGTACGTTTGGGGATAGTCATATACTGGATATATGCCATTGAAATGATGGAAAATGTTTAGTAATACAAAATACAATTATGCTCTATTGTTAAGAAACACTGGTCACAAAACTTTATGATTATGATTTGGGAATATCTCCAAGATTACCTTCAGGTTCAATAGTTTGCTAGGACTCATGGAACTCAGCAAAGAAGTTATACTTATGGCTATAGTTTATTTATTTTATTTTATTTTTTTGAGACAGAGTCTTTATCTGTCACCCAGGCTAGAGTGCAGTGGCACGATCTCGGCTGGTTGCAGTCTCTGCCTCTTGGGTTCAAGTGATTCTCCTGCCTCAGCCTCCCCAGTAGCTGGGATTATAGGCGTGCACCACCACACCTGGCTAAATTTTGTATTTTTAGTAGAGATGGAGTTTCACCACGTTGGCCAGGCTGGTCTCGAACTCCTGACCTCAGGTGATCTGCCTGCCCTGGCCTCCCAAAGTGTTGGGATTATAGGTGTGAGCCACCGTGCCCGGTCACATGGCTATACAAAAAATAAATTTCACTATACAGTGAAATGATATCGATTAAAATTAGTATTGCAAAAAGGTTCATAGAGCATGGTCCAGGTGAGGCCAGGCACAGAGCACTCAATCATCCACTCCCAGTGGTGTCATGAGCAAAGCTTATTTTGGGATTATAGGCGTGCACCACCATACCTGGCTAAACATCTAAATCTAAATTTTGTATTTTTAGTAGAGATGGAATTTCACCATATTGGCCAGGCTGGTCTCGAACTCCTGACCTCAGGTGATCTGCCCACCTCGGCCTCCCAAAGTGCTAGGATTACAGGTGTGAGCCACCACGTCTGGCCTACATTACTTTTTTAAGGAGTCTTTTTCTTTCTTTCTTTTGTGTGTGCTACAGGGAATGGTCCCACGGGATCTCATGGAAGGAAGCCATCTCAGCCTGCCTCCTCTCAGAAACCAGAGCCTGAGACAAGGGTTGTGTGCTGGTGTTAATTTGGGGAAGCGATTGAAGGAACAGGAATTGGGGCAGGGGAGAGCAGGAAGAAGGAAACAGGGTAGAGAAAGCCAGTGAATGCAAGATTGCGCTGTGGAGCTGGTTGGTCACGGCCTCACCATCCACAGGAACCCTGTGAAGAGCTGTGCAGACTGTCTCTTGGAATGATTCTCTTGAGGAGAAGAAGATAGTCATATTTTCTTACTGACTCTCCCTCACTGATTAAAGCTGCTCCAGAGGTGTTAACTCCCTTGTGCTCTAGGTTTGCACGCCTGCTGTTGAATGTTTCTGGGTGGTGGCCCACTCATTAGCCGCAGAAAAGCCCTGGGGCAGCAAGTAAGGGAAACAGGGATATCTGGGGTAGGTTCTATCAGAGTCCACTTGCACAATGGCTGAGTAAAAGGTGGGCTAAGGGCTGGGCGTGGTGGCTCACATCTGTAATCCCAGCACTTTGGGAGGCCGAGGCAGGTGGATCACGAGGTCAGGAGATGGAGACCATCCTGGCTAACATGGTGAAACCCCATCTCTACTAAAAATTAAAAAAAAAAAAAAATTAGCCAGGCATGGTGGCAGGTGCCTGTAGTCCCAGCTACTTGGGAGCCTGAGGCAGGAGAATCGCTTGAACCTGGGAGGAGGAGGTTGCAGTGAGCTGAGATTGCGCCACTGCATTCCAGCCTGGCGACAGAGCAAGACTCCATCTCAAAAAAAAAAAAAAAAAAGGTGGTTTGAGAACATAGGAGGCAGGACACAGAAGGGGTTAAATACAGGAAGCCCTTTGTGGGTTTACTTTGTATTCATGCTGAGAGCAGATGCAGGATCTTTTTCCAGTTTCAGGCTGAGGAAGGCATTTTTGTGTATTCTTCTAAGTTAGAAGATGATCTTTGGCCTGAATCATACAAGCTAGAATCAACTGGAGTTTTCAGGGGCTAAAAGATTTTAACCGGAGATATTCTGCGAGTAACAGTTATAGACTCCTTTTTGGAGCAGAATTTAATGAAGGTTTAATGAAGCAACACAAAGAGAAAGAGAAATCACCTCAACTGCCTGCCCTCCTCAGCCCCGGCTGCATCTCCTACCTGTGGCACGACGGCTTCTCTGAAGCTAAGCCTATGAATGGAGGATTGTTTGGAAATGAGAAGAAAGCATAAGCTGTCTATTTAGTGATGTAACTTAGCTTTGCGTGGACCTGCTGGGAAGGGAATCTCAAGACGGCACCAAGGGTAAGACCTAGGTGGGGCGTGAGGGTCTGTTTGTTTCCACACAGGGCTGAAGGATCTTCTGCTTTCTGCTCCTCCTGCAAGGCTATTCTTCTGCCTCGAAGATCCTGGATTTAGAGACAAGTTGCCAAAGGACTACTTTCTTTTTCTTTTTTTTTTTTTGAGACAGAGTCTTGCTCTGTCGCCCAGGCTGGAGTGCAATGGTGCGATCTCGGCTCACTGCAAGCTCCACCTCCCAGGTTCAAGGATTCTCCTGCCTCAGTCTCCTAAGTAGCTGGGATTACAGGCACCCACCACCACGCCTGGCATTTTTTGTATTTTTAGTAGAGACGGGGTTTCACCATGTTGGTCAGGCTGGTCTTGAACTCCCGACTTCAGGTGATCCACCCGCCTTGGCTTCCCAAAGTGCTGCGATTATAGGCATGAGCCACTGCGCCCTGCCCAAAGGACTACTTCCTAAGACCAGAGTGGAAGAGAAGGGAATCTGTGGACTCTCACTGTCTTAGAGTCCCTGATCAAAATCCTCACATCTTCCTGTCCTTGAAAGGAGATCACAGTCAGTTTTGGCAGTAAATTGACTTTACAAATGTGATTGGTTTTGAGGTGAGAACTTGAAGCTGTATTTTAATAAATAAATTGATAATTCAACTGATTGCAGAAACGATCACAGGCAGCTTCTTAGGCTATGCAAACTATAGCAAATAACATGAGTTGAATATGGGAATCACAGATAACAGAACTTTCTTCTGCCTTGGCTTCAATATAGCTTGTGTGAATAATTCTGGGAAACATTGGATTAAATGTGAAAAGGCAAGCGGTCTTGTTTTATGCAAGACCTTTCATGTGCTTCTTAGAACCTTTAATATGCTAATTTGCATTCAGATCATTAAGACTATAAGTGGGGCCGGGCAGCGGTGGCCCACGCCTATAATCCCAACATTTTGGGAGGCAGAGGAGGGTTGATCGCTTGAGGTCAGGAGTTTGAGACCAGCTGGCCTACATGGTGAAACCTAGTCTCTACCAAAAATACAAAAATTAGCTGGGCGTGGTGACATGCACCTGTAATCCCAGCTACTTGGGAGGTTGAGGCAGGAGAACCACTTGAACCCGGGAGGAGGAGGTTGCAGTGAGCCGATACCATGCCACTGCACTTCAGCCTGGGCAACAGAGTGAGACTCTGTCTCAAAAAAAAAAAAAGAACAGAAAAGACTATAAGGGAGAGAGGGAAAGCTTCCCCCCTTCAACCTCTGAAGGTTTGCTGAAAATGAACTAACCAAAGGCAGATTATTAGGAGAAAAGGGCATATAAATGTATTTAAACGTGCACAGCACAAGGAAATTGCAGAAGAATGATAATCCAGTAACCCAGTGGGGTTCAGATACTTACATTCCTTACTTTGTATAGGAAGAGGAAATGGGGACTGCAGGGGTGAATAACTTTTAGGGGGAAAGAATGGACCTAATGCTCAGACAATGGTAAGTAAATAATTCTCTTTGGGGATTGAATGGGACCAGAGGACAAATAATGGTTTAGGACAAAGTTTGGGCTGTAGGAGTGTTACTTAATTTTCAGTCTTCCTCTGTGATAGGAGTTTTGATTTTCTCTGGTTAATGAAATTTCAGGGAAGGGATCAAAAGCAATTGTGTTCCTCTTTGGGGTTCAGTTTCTAGGTGGAGCAGGGAACTTCAGAAAACAGCTTCATTCTGTACTTTGGGAGAGACAGAGGATCAGAGAGAGGGTTGGGGGGAGTGGGGGGAGATCAGAGAAAGACCTTGGTTCTGAGGCTAATTTCTGAGGCCTTTCGATTTTCAAGTACTCAGAATGCCAAAGTGCCATATTGTGGGGTATCATGTTCTGTACCCCAACAAGATCATGTTACAATATTTAGTCTTTCTCAAGCTAAGCTGCCCTAGAACCAGTTTATTCCTTTGAGAACATCTTGTGGGTGTGGGTACAAAGTCCATACTCTCAGAAATGCAGCCAGAGAGAACCTATGTCCTTCCCATGAAGGTGAAGGGGTCTGGGCCTTTGCAGCCTTTTCATTGTTGTAATCCTCAGAATGTTTTATTAGAATCTGACAGTTGCTTTATGTTTTATTCCTCACAGGTTTGGAGGCTGGGAAGTCCAAGATCAAGCCAGTGACACATACAGTGTCTGGGGAGAGCCTGCTTCTTGGTTCATAGGCTCCATCTTCTCACTGTGTCCTTACATGGTGGAAGAGACAAGATAATTCTCTGGAGTGCTACTTACAGAATCACCTTATAGTAGGGCACTAACCCCATTCAGGAGGGCTGTGATCTCATGATCTAATCATCTTCTTATGTAGTTTGAATCTGTGTCCTTGCCCAAATCTCATGTGGAATTGTAATCCCCAATGTTGGAGGTGGGACCTATTGGAAGGTGACTGGGTCATGGGGGCAGAATTCTCATGACGGTTTTATACTATCCCTGTTGGTGCTGTTCTCCTGATAGTGAGCGAGTTCTCATGAAATACGGTTGTTTAAAAGTGTGTAGCATCCCCTCTGCCTCTTGTTCCTGCTGCCAACATGTAAGACGTGCCTGCTTCCCCTTTGCCTTCCACTATGATTGTAAGTTTCCTGAGGCCTCCCTACAATCACGAGTTGCTATGTTTCCTGTAGAACCCGCAGATTTGTGAGCGAATTAAACCTCTTTTCTTTATAAATTACCCAGTCTCAGGTATTTGTTTATAGCAATGCAAGAACGGACTAATACACTTCCCAAAGGCCCTCCCTCCTAATGCCACTTCCTTGGGGGTCAGGTTTTCAGTGTATGAATTTTGGAGGGACACAAACATTTAGAACATAGCCAGTTCTCATAACATAAACAAAGTCCTTTTTGTGTCACTTTTTTGCATCGTTGTGCTTTTTGTTGGTGATTTTACTGTTTAAAATGGCTCCCCAGCAGAGTGCTGGGTGCCGTTCAGTGTTCCTAGGCACAAAAAGGCTGTGTGACATAACTTCCAGGGAAAATACGAGTGTTAGATAAGCTTTGTTTAGGCATGAGTTACAGGGCTGTTAACCATGAGTTCAATGTTGATAAATCAACAATGTACGTTAAATAAGAAATAAGGTGTCTTTATACAGAAACACACAAATAAAACAAGGTTATATCGTGATTAGTTGATAAAAATGTGACCGGGTCTTGCAGGAACGTATAACTCTGTGTTTCCCCTAGGAGAATTATTTGGTAATTCAGTGTTTGTGGTGACTTTATAGAACATAACTACCATGAATTGTGAGAATCAACTGTATTTGTTTTTTGAAAATTAAACACAAATGCTTTCTGATACTGTTTGATCTAAAATATTTACTTATTTGTGCCTTGTTTCTGAATCTTTCCAACTGGCATAGCAATACCTGTCCAATAAGCTTACAGGAAAATGTATGTGAAAGTTCTGTCTAAAAGTTTAAAGGCTATATAAATCCAGGGCTTATGATACTTATTTTAATCACATGGGCCAAATAAATGATTGAATGTGACCATTATTTTACTTTCCGCTTTGATTTGTTAGCCCACGTGGTTGAGAACTGTTTGATATGAAGAATTTTATGGGGTCAGTTCAAAAGATGAATAAAGGAAATGACATTTCCAATATGCGTTAAAAACCAAAGTCCATGTGTACACAGATGACTAATTTAGAGAGCTCTGTTATGACTCAGGTTAGTGTAGTGGAGTGGAATGACATTGACTTTTAAAATAAATTTTGTCTTGGTTTGTAGAAATAATAATGAAACCGTTGTTGTAAAATTATAACTGAGAAAAGTATTACAGTGAAAGAGATCTGACCTAACCAACTCCATCTTGCTTTTAACCTCCAAGCTATCCTTGCTCATTCCTGGGCATAGGCCAAACTAACTTTGGAAAGAACTTATAGTTTAACTTTGAAACAAAGACACTAACAGCCCTTTCCCAGAACAAATCCCCTTCCTGCCTAGGTACTAGACTGCTTTTGTAGGACTAACAAATTAGCCACAAGATTAGAAATTATGGTTTAGGAGTCATGGAGCTGGAGGCTACAAGATTTTGACCCTCCCCAAATTGCTCTTGGGGATAACATCACTAGTGTAAAACCTAAGATCAGTGTTTGAGAGATTTTGCAGACCCTGCAGATCCTTGATGGATCAGCTGCCGCCACCCAGATTAATAAACTGGCTCATCTGGTCTTGTGGTCCCCACCCAGGAACTGACTCAGTGCGAGAGGACAATGTTGACTCCCTATTATTTCACCTCCAAGCCAATCAGTCAGCACTCCTGAGTCACTGGCCCCTACCTATTAAATTGTCCTTAAAAACTTGGATCCCTTAGTTTTCAGGGAAACTGATTTGAGTGATAGTAAAACGCCAGTCTCCTGTACAGCTGGTTCTGCGTGAATTAAACTCTTTCTCTATTGCAATCTCAGCTTGATAAATTGTCTGTGTCTAGGCAGCGAGCAAGAAGAACCTGTGAGATGGTTACAGTAATTGCTTTTTATAGAACATTAATGGGATAATACCTGTATCAGGGAGATTGGTAAGTCAAGATTCGTATCTTTTTAGTGCTCAAAATCCTTAAATGTTTATTGGCATATGCAGGATGGAAAGAAAGAAAATGCATATGCAGTAAGGAGAGTGCAGGTCTCTTTTCATGTATTTCTGATACTTATTAAACCTTAATAGAGAGCAGAGCCCAGGGAGCCCTTTTCAATAGATCAAACCCTGTTGGCCACAGAGAAGAAGGTAGTTAATTTGCATATGGGACTCACGGTTGAAGGTCTCCAGAGAGACCTTACCACTCTGCTTAAGATATCTGGAGTGAAAGCCAGATAAATCTCTCCTACTGAATAAGAGAGGTGTCAACCAGGTCCTATGGGAGCAAAGGGCTGTGAGCTTCCTTAAAGAAAATTACCTGGGGGAAAGGAGAGCTTGACTGGGGAAAGGGGAGCTTGATTGGGGAAAGGGGAGCTTGACTGGGGGTCCCATCTTCAACACAAGGACCTACATGTTTATAGATATAGACCAAAACTAAAATTCTAAGGCCCTTCAATCATCTGAATGGACTTCCTCCTCACCCAGGACTCTTTTAAGATTTAAACTGAGAGACTGTTTCAGGCCATAACAGGAAGTGGGGGTTGGACATGTCTCATTATATACTCTCCAGCATTAACATCAACACAGACTTTAACTCTGATAAGAAATGTTTTACAACTTATTCTGTCTGAAGCCTACTACCTGAAGGCTTCCTCTGCAAATAAGAACTTGGGTCTCCAGAACCCTTTATCTTTTTTTTTTTTTTTTAAGAGGTTGTCTTGCTCTGTGGCCCAGGCTAGATAGAGTGCAGCGGCGCCATCTGGGCTCACTACGAGCTCCGCCTCCCGGGTTCACACCATTCTCCTGCCTCAGCCTCCCGAGTAGCTGGGACTACAGGCGCCTGCCACCTCGCCCGGCTAATTTTGTGTATTTTTAGTAGAGATGGGGGTTTCACCGTGTTAGCCAGGATGGTCTCAATCTTCTGACCTCGTGATCTGTCCGCCTTGGCCTCCCAACGTGCTGGGATTATAGGCGTGAGCCACGGCACCTGGCCACAACCCTTTATCTTAACCCAGACATTCTCTTCCGTTGATCCCAGGTCTTTAGACAAACTCAACCAATTGTCAACTAGAAAATGTTTAAATTTACCTGTAAGCTGGAAGCATCCCCACCCACCACCTTTGAGTTGTCCTGCCTTTCTGGACCAAACCAATATATTTCTTAAATGTATGTGATTGATTTCTTATGCCTCCTTAAAATGTATAAAATCAAGCCATACCCTGACCACCTTGGGTACATGTTCTCAGGACCTCCTGAGGGCTGTGTCATGGGCCAAGGTCATTCATATTTGACTCAGAATAAATCTCTTAAAATATTTTACGGAGTTTGACTATTTTTGTTGACATAGGGTACATACGGTAGAGTTGGTTTTTGCAGATCAAAGTGTGAAATTGGAAGTTGCTTGAGACCCAGTCACGCAGGAGTAGCTACTATCACTTTGGGAAGCCAAGTGTGAAGGTCATTGTGATCAGGAGAGTGAACTGTATCAGCAACACAAGGAGGATTGGAGCCTGGAGCAGAATTGCTCTGGTTAAGTTTTTGGGAGCTGAATTTTTTTTTTTTTTTAAAATAAAAAAATCTGGCCAGGTGCAGTGGCTCACACCTGTAATCCCAGCACTTTGGGAGGCTGAGGTGGGCAGATCATGAGGTCAGGAGATTGAGACCAGCCTGGCCAATGTAGCAAAACCCTGTCTCTACTAAAAATACAAAAATTAGCCAGGCTTGGTGGCGCAAACCTGTAATCCCAGCTGCTCGGGAGGCTGAGGCAGGAGAATCGCTTGAACCTGAACCTGGGAAGTGGGGGTTGCAGTGAGCCAAGATAGCCACTGCACTCCAGCCTGGGTGACAGACTGAGAGTCCATCTCAAAAAAAAAAAAAAAAATCTAAACAGGCAAAAGTAGAGAAAACAATACAATAAAATCCTATATTCTCCTCACTCAGATTTAATAACTATCAACATTTAGCCATATTTTCTTCATTTATCCTTTTTTGTCAATTATTTTATAACAAATTCAAGACATCACATTTCACTCCTACATTTCTAGTTGGTGTGCCAAAAATATGGACATTTTCTTATGTTCTTTCATTGTCATTATCAGATATAACACACAATCAATAATAATTCTTTGTAGTAATCTACTGCTCAGTCCATAGTTAAATCTTCCTAATTATCTAAAAAGTGACTGTAAACAGTTGGTTTCTAAATTGAGAGCACTGCATTAGGCCATTCTGTTTCTTATGTCTTTTAAAATCTAAAGCAGCTTCCCTCTCCTCCTGGCAATCACACACACTCCATCCTATGGTTAATTTATAAAACAAAAGACCACAAAGTTTATTCCTGGAGACAAACCTTCTCTTTATACTCTTAAAACGCAATTTTCATAAATATAAAATAATAGCTCCCATACAGATATAACACTGAACATGTATTAAAGGTTCTTTTTTATACGTTAGTTGGAGATGAAGCTAGGCAGATGTTATAACACAGTTGATATAGTTTGGTTGTGCCCCCACCCAAATCTCATCTTGAGTCGTAGCTCTTATAAAATTCTCACGTGTTATGGGAGGGACCCGGTGGGGGATAACCCAATCATTGGGTGATTTCCCCCATACCGTTCCTGTGATAGTGAATAAGTCTCACGAGATCTGATTTTTTTTTTTCTTCAGATATAAAAGGGTTTTTCTTTTGGCTCAGACACAGTAAGTGAGAAGGCACAGCCCTCTTGTCCAACCTCTCAAAAGTCGCTCAGTTATATCGGAGGGAGTCACTGGCTGCCTGCAAAGGGTCCATCCCTTAAATGACAATAGTTCCAGGTACCAGCTTCCAGGTAAGACCAGCTGAAGTGGTTTCCAACTTGGGAGTCAGGCTGTGCTCACAGGTTTCCTCAACTGGGTCGCAGCTGGGAGCTGGCTCAAGTAGAAAAGTACCTTTAATGAGGTTTGTAAAAAGCCCTTCCGGGCCGGGGGCGCTATAATCCCAGAATTTTGGGAGGCCGAGGCGGGTGGATCACGAGGTCAGGAGTTCAAGACCAGCCTGGCCAAGATGGCGACACCCCATCTCTACTGAAAATACACAAAAGTTGGCCGGGCGTAGTGGCGGGCGCCTGTAATCCCAGCTACTCGGGAGGCTGAGGCAGAGAACTGCTTGAACCCAGGAGGCGGAGGCTGCAGTGGGACGAGATTGTGCCACTGCCCTCCAGCCTGGGCGACAGAGCTAGACTCTGTCTCAAAAGACAAAACAAAACAAAACAACAAAACCCCAAAAGCCCTTCTGACACCACAGCTGACTCTGCTCGAGGGGACGGTGGCAGCACAGTCCTCCGCGTGGCGTCCGTCCTTGCTCAGGCTTCTGGTTCAGGGCGGGATGGCGGCGCCCCTGGGGCGGGTGGCCCGCACCAGGCACTGCTGCAGCACGGGGTCGAGGGTTGGCGGCCCTCGAGGCCCAGGCGTAAGGCCTCCGCCTAGCTCACGATTAGGCCGCCCTCCCCGCAGCCAGCAGCCCGCCACCTGCTTCAGCACGGGCATGAGGGCCACTGTGAGGCCGGCGGCGGCGCGCTCCTCCTCGAGCCGCGTGGGGTCCAGCAGCCAAGTGGGCGCGGGCCCCAGCGCGAGGCCCAGGCCGCAGCTCACCACCAGGTCGTACATCTCCACGCCCGCGTCAGGCAGGGCGAAGCGGCGGCGTTGAGCGCGACGGCCAGGGCCGAGCCGCCGTCCTACAGCCGCAGCGCTGACACATCGAGCTGCGTGCGCGGTTAGCGGCCCCGGCGCACGGCGGGCTCCAGCGCCTCCTGCAGCCCCAGCTCAGGCACCTCGCCGCCACCCGGGCGAGAGCGGCGGAAGTCGCAGAGCAGGCGACCGCGCAGCGCGTCCAGGGTAGCCCCCGCGCTCGCCGCCCTCGGCCTGGCCGAGATCTGATGGTCTTATGAAGGGTTTCCCCTCTTGCTTGGCTCTCATTCTGTCTTGTCTGCCGCCGCCATGTGAGAGTTGCCCTTTGCTTTCCACCATGATTGTGAGGCCTCCCCAGCCACGTGGAACTGTGAGTTCATTACATCTCTTTTTCTTTATAAATTACCCAGTCTTGGGTATGTCTTCATCAGCAGTGTGAAAATGGACTAATCCACCAGTTCAAGGGAAGAGTGGGAAGGCAGATAGAGTCATAGATTAGGAATATTAAAATTAATGTGTAAATGAAAGCGAAGTGGGTAAAGGGAAGTCAGTTGAACCTCCAGGAGCAGGACGAAATTGTCTATAGACCACAGTTTGTTGTGCTTGCTATCTGTTATCTAGAGTTGTCCAGTAGCTTCCAGGGATTTGGACTCAGCCTGGAGTGGAGGGATTTCCTCTACAGTCTACAATGCAGTTCTACATAGTATCATTTCCCTGAGCCTCAATCCCATTTCTCCAGCCCCTCTGTGCTGCTGGCTGGTCCCAAGGGCATTGCTAGGCCCACCCAGCACCTGAGCCTTCGGGCTGGCTCTGCCTTGCCTAAACTGTTGTCCAGAGAACCTGAGAGTTGGATGTTTTTTTTTAACGATCACCTTGGCCAATTCTTTTACCACATCCTCATCCCCGGAAGGGACAGAATTGAGTTATTAATAATATATTGACTAAGGGCATTTAGAGTGTTGAGGGAGAGGTTTGAGGTGCCCTAAGGGGAGGGACTTGGAGTTGTCTAGAGCTATGCTGGTGTTATTTCTTCTGAGAAATAATAAAAATAGCTGTCATTTACTGGAAATCTATTGTGTGCCAGGAATTTTAGATGTCTTGAGTATCAGCTGCTCTTTACCTCACACTAAATGTTGGCAATATTATCCTAGGTCTCACCGATAAGGAAACAAAGCCTTTGTACGTTGCCCGACAGTGAACAGCTGCCAAAGGGAGGAGTTAAAACTCAGCCTGACTCAAAAACTTCTTTTGCCCAAATCAGCATTTTCGCAAGTATAAACTGAGGAGTCTGGGCATCTATGATGCCCAAAAATACTTGCTCCGGCCAGGCACGGTGGCTCACGCCTTTAATCCCAGCACTTTGGGAGGCCGAGGTGGGCAGATCACTTGAGGTCAGGAGTTCAAAACCAGCCTGGCCAACATGATGAAACCCCGTCTCTACTAAAAATACAAAAAAAACTTAGCCAGGCATGGTTGTGGGCACCTGTAATCCCAGCTTCTCAGAGAGTGAGGCAGGAGAATTGCTTGAACCCGGCAGGCGGAGGTTGCAGTGAGCTGAGATCATGTCCAGCCTGGACAACAAAAGTAAAACTCTGTCTTGAAAACAAACAAAAATACTCGCTCCATGGTCAAATTTGGGAAACGCTGGGTTCAGATATTCAAACATGTTTCTACACTGAGTGACTTCTCAATCCTTTAACACAGTAATGGGCACGTCCCCTCCTTCCGCCTCCAGATATATGACGTGGAAGAATTTTTCTCTCTCGCTTTGGCAGGGGCTGTTCTGCTTGCTGGATTGGAAATGATTTTAGGCCTTCATGCCAGGAAGAAAACACAGGCAGATTTCTCACCAGCTAAAAAAGAAGAAAAAATTGTGAAGTGAAATTTCCTATTGGCTGTGGTTTATCCATGTTAAATTGTAAAGCATTTAACACAGATGGAATCCGGTACATGCAAAGCACTCACAAAACCTAGTTACTACTACTGCTGGTGCTGCTACTACTACAACAACAACTACTACAACTGCTACTCTCCTACTACTGCTACTGCTGCTGCTGCTATTGTTTTGTAAAGTGGAGCTACAGAAATCAAGCATTTAATTTTTTTCTTAGATGCACGGTGAATTGGTTTTTTGGACTCCAGTATTCTTCCTGAGGGTCTATTTCATCCTAGCATTACTCTCACTTTTTTTCAAAATTTAATTTTATTTTATTTTTGAAACGGAACCTTGCTCTGTTGCCCAGGCTGGAGTGCAGTAGCGTGATCTCGGCTCACTGCAACCTCCACCTCTGCGTTCAAGAGATTCTCCTGCCTCGGCCTCCTGAGTAGCTGGGATTACAGGCATGCGCCACCATGCCCAGCTAATTTTTGTATTTTTAGTAGAGATGGGGTTTCACCATGTTGACCAGGTGGGTCTCAATGTCCTGACCTCGTGATCCGCCCACCTCAGCCTCCCAAAGTGCTGGGATTACAGGCGTGAGTCACTGCGCCCGGCCTCTACTTTTTAATTTTTAAAAATGTACAATCTTTACCATTTTTAAATGTACAACTCAGTGGTAATAAATACATATGTATCTCTTTCCTTGCCTCCCCCTTGTTCCATTCCTGGCCTCTGGCTAATAGCAGTCTACTCTGTGTCATCACGAGATCCACATTTTTAGTTTCCACATATGAAAGAGAATACGCGATATTTGTCTTTCTGTGCTTGGCTTATTTCACATTTCATGGATGGCCTCTGGTTCCATCCATGCTGCTGCAAGTGACAGGATTTCACTCTTTTTATGGCTGAGTAATATTCCATTGTGTAAGTATAACACATTTCCTTTATCCATTCATCTGTTGATGGGTACTTAACGTTGATTCTGTATTTTGAATAGTGCTGCAATAAACATGGAAGGGCAGATATCTCTTTAATATACTGATTTCCTTTCTTTTGAGTATATACCCAGCAGTGAAATTGCTGGACCGAATGGTAGTTCTATTTGTAGTTTTTTTTTGCGGAACCTCCATGCTGTTCTAATTTACATTCCCACTGACAGTGTATGAGGATTCCCCTTTCCCCACGTCCTCACCAGATCTGTTATTGCCTGCCTTTATTTACTTATTTTTATTTGTAATTCTTGTGGGTACATAGTAGGTATATATGGGGTACATTAGCTGTTTTGATGTAGGCATGCAATGTGTAATAATCAGATCATGGAAAATGGGGTATCCATCCACTCAAGCAGTTATCCTTTGTGTGACCAACAATTCAGTTATACTCTTAGTTATTGTGAAACGTACAATTAAATTATTATTGACTGTAGTCTTCCAGTTGTGCCGTCAAATACTAAGCCTTATTCATTAATTCTATTTTTTGTACCCATTGCCTGCCTTTTTGATACAAGCCATTTTAACTGGGGTGAAATGATATCTCATTGTGGTTTTGATTTGCATTTCTCTGATGATTAGTGATATCGAGCATTTTTTCTTCTACCTGTTGGCCATGTGTATGCCTTCTTTTGAGAAATGTCTGTTCAAATCTTTTGCCCATTTTTTTCATCAGATTACTTTTATTTTTTGCTGTTGAGTTGTTTGAGCTCCTTATATGTTTGGTTATTAATCCCTTGTCAGATGGACAGTTTGCAAATATTTTCTCCCATTGTGTGGGTTTTCACTTTGATTGTTTCCTTTGCTGTGCAGAAGCTTTTTAGCTTGAGGAAGATATTTTTTCAGATGCAACTGCTTCACAGCCGCCCCATGGAGAGTAGGATTCTTCTCTGCCCTCCCTGTCCTGGGTACAAAGCCCAGGGTTCTCCCCAGTTTCACTGGAATTAGGGAGAACCAGGGAGTCTTGCAGGAGGAGGTACATACATTTAGTGATTAAAAACAGTTTAAACTGTAGGACTTAAAAAGTTTGGTTTCTTCCTTTTCTGTGATTCTTTGGTGACAAAATAAATGGCAGTCACCGCCATGTTGGAAAACTTGGGAGAAACCAGGAGACCAGAAGATGACATGTTATATTTTAGTTTCTCCAAGATGTTGATTTCATTTTTATTAAAATACCTACTTAAGGGCGTCTATGAAAACCTGTTTCTTGCTAGTTCTTGGTTTACACAGATTTTAACCAGTCAGGGTTGGTTGGTTTTGTTGATCAGAGTGCTGACACCCCATGCAGGGAGCCCTCTCACGGAGTTTCTGAGGGGTGGGGTCTGGAGCCAGGTGGGGTCTGAAGCCAGCATTGAATGCTGAGGACTGGGTCCCGGCAGAGCCTGTGACTGAAGGATAAGAGAGGGAGAGAGTTCCTCAAGCCAACGAACTTGTTCCTGAAGTGCTTATCCTCAGCTTGAGGACAGATGGGGAGGTCCCTGCTAGGCTGGGGGACTCCACAGGGGCCAGGACCTCTGGGTGATGTTGAAGAGGAGGTTTGGGGCAGTAGGCGGGGAGAAAGAATATGTTGGAGAGGCTCATGGGAAAGCATCCATGGGTCCTTCTCTCCACTGTGGGCACATTGCCAGAAAAGAGGGTCCCCATCCAGACCCCAGGAAAGGGTTCTTGAATCTCACAGGAAAGAATTAGAGGTGACTCACAGAGCACAGTGAAAGTAGCAAGTTTATTAGAAACTACTCCATTACAGAGTGGGGTGTCCTCAGAAAGCAGGAGAAGAATGCACGATCCTTTGTTAGTGCCTCTACTTATAAAAAAACTGGCCGGGCATGGTGGCTCGCTCCTGTAATTCAGCACTTTGGGAGGCCAAGGCAGGCGTATCACCTGAGGTCAGGAGTTCGAGACCAGCCTGGCCAACATGGTGAAACCCTGTCCCTACCAAAAATGCAAAAATTACCTGGGCGTGGTGGCAGGCCCCTGTAATCCTAGCTACTCTGGAGGCTGTGGTGGGAGAAGTGATTGAACCTGGGAGACGGAGGCTGCAGTGAGCTGAGATCTCGTGCTTGTACTCCAGCCTGGGCAACAGAGCGAGATCTCATCTCTTAAAAAAAAGAAAGAAACTGTAAGGAGCTATAATTAAACTTGGAATGTGCAGATGTTCTCACTAAAGGTAGGGGTTATTGGTGCTATCAGTGACCATTAATCCTTTAAGCCTGCTCATTGAAGTTATCTTTAAGTAAAGTGGGCTTCACTCTTAGGGCATCTGGACATCCTGCAGGCTTGGTGGGAGGTGTTCCGTATGGCCATAAATATTCTGTAATTATAATTGGTGGTCAGCTTGGGATGTAGCTATTTTCAGACCATAAGCATTAACCTTGTAGGCACCTTGTGAGTACCCAGCTATGCACTTTAAGATGTAGTCACTTGGGAGGCTGAGGTGGGCAGATCACTTGAGGCCAGGAGTTTGAGACCAGCCTGGCCAACATGGAGAAACCCTGTCTCTACTAAAAATACAAAAACTAGCCAGGCACGGTGGCACATGCCTGTGATCCCAGCTAGTCGAAGACTGAGGCATGAGAATCACTTGAACCTGGGAGGCAGAAGTTGAGGTGAATCAAGATTGCACCACTACACTTCAGCCTGAGACTCTATCTCAAAACAACAAAAAAAAAGATGTAGTCACTTTAGTCATGTTTTATTAAACCAGAGCCCTGAGAACCAGGGGTTCCTCTAACAGGTGCAGCTTCTTTTTAAAAACACATTTTATATTTCTTTTAGAGATGTTGTCTTGCATGGTGTCCAGGCTGGAGGGTAGTGGCTGTTAACAGGTGAAATTCCACTACTGATTAGCCCAGGAATTTTTCATTTGTTTCCAACCTGGGTCAGTTCACCCCTCCTTAGGCAACCCGTCAGTCCCCACTCCCGGGAGGTCACCACATTGATGCCAACTTAGTGCAGACACCTCATCATAGAACACTATAGCCCAGAACTCTCGGGTTCAAGTGGTCCTCCTGATATGGACAGGAGGCAGGGAAATACTGGGTAGAAGACGGCAGTTCCCTGGTAAAGGCCCCACCCTCAAGCCTGGAAACCCGTGACCCTACTAAATGGTAACAGGCATTCCTGTTTACACGGCCAAATGTTGACTTTTGGCCCGCCATGCTCCCCTACAATCCTGTACCCATATAAACCCTAAACCCCAGGCTCCATGAGCAGAAGAGTGGCTGGGCAGCACAGCAGTACAGCAAAGGAGAGAAGAGAAGGCGTGTCTGAATGTCAAGAGGAGTTAGGCTGGGGATGGTCAGAGAGGAGATTCGCTGTGGGATGGCCAAACTCCAGGGGACGGTCATCTTCCCAGTCCATCCCCTTTCCAGCTCCCCATCCATCCCGCTGAGAGCCACATGCATCACTCAGTAAAATCCCTGCATTCACCATCCTTCAAGTTCACGTGATCTGATTTTTCCTGGATACCGGACAAGGACCTGGGTACCAAGAGGGCAGAGTGTAAAAGGCTGTCTGACTTTCCACTGAACTGGTTAACACTCAACTGTCTGGGGATGGCAACTGCTAAGAGTATTCATTGTAACACTCCCCTAGATGCTACTGAAACGGGAGTGCTGGGAAGGGAAGAGCGTGGTGCTTTTAAATGATATGGAAGGCGGGGAAGGGAAGTGCTGGGTAGAGGAGGGCGTGGTCCCTGGCTAGGGCTCTATCCCCACAGACCTAGGTGAGGACAGGCACGTCTGTCTTTGTGCCCAAATGTTGCATTTTCCAAGACCACCCTGGCCTGCCATGCCCCCATCCTGTGCCTATAAAAACCCCTGAAACCCTAGTAGTCAGACACACAAGTGGCTGGACATTGTGAGGAACACATTGGTGGAAAAAGACACAAGTGGCTGGACGTTGAGAGGACATCGAGGGGAGCGCTCTGGTGGAAGAGCACACCAACAGATGCCAGCATGCTGGCAGGCCATTAACCAGCAGAACGATGCAGAGTTTGGCTGGGGCAGCCAGAGGAGAGCCTGGGCCTGAGCTGCCCATCTCCAGGGGCAAACCATCTCCCTTCTGGCTCCCCCATCTGCTGAGAGCTACTTTTACACAATAAAACCTTGGACTCACTCTCCAAGCCCATGTGTGATCCAATTCTTCCAGTACGCCAAGGCAAGAAACCCCGGGATACAGAAATCCCTCTGTCCTTGTGATAAGGAAGGGAGTCTAATTGAGCAAACACAAGCCACCTGCAGATGGCTAAATTAAAAGCGTGCGCTGTAACACACGCCCACTAGGGCTTTAGGAGCTATAAACATTCATCCCTACACACCGCCGTGAGGTCGCAGCCCCACAACCTGCACTCCGTATGCTCCCCTAGAGGTTTGAGCACTGGGGCACTGAAGAAGTGAGCCACTCCCCGTCACATGCCCTGTGAGAGGGACAAGGGAACTTTTTCTGTTTCACTACTATGGGGACGGAGCCCAGAAGCACTCGTCCCGGCTTCTGCACCTGTCTGTGCGCGTTTCCCCTTCCTGTAAGGGGTTTGAACACATGGCGGCCAAGCAAACAGGCCACACCCTTGTTGCAAGTCCTGTGAGAGAGTCCAGGAACTCTTCCATTTCACTCCTGCCTCAGGCCTCAGCCACCACGGTAAGTGGAACTCCATGCCTCCACCTCGCCTGGCTGGGTGGAGCACCTAAGCTCAGGATTCTGCCTTGAGCTGTGGCTCTCCTTGGGGTGACGGAAGGAGCTGCTGAGGCCAGGTGGAGGGAAGGATGCTGAACTGGAGGAGGCCAGGAAATTATGAGATGGGTGAGTTGGTGTCATCTTCAGGTTGGTCTGCGTGGGTCACTGAGCCCAGAGGTTTCATGCTTGCCCCTTGAAATTCTGATTTTATCTTAGAGCATGTGTTTTGCAAGGAAGGTCAGATGGACAGTGGAGCATGCCTGGGGCTTAGAGTCTCTGTTCCTGCACTGTCTGCCTCCCAGGGCCTCTCAAGGACTGTTCTTAGCTGCCTCCTGTGCCTGAGTCTGACCGGCTCCCCCTGCCCACCCACCCCAGGATCCTGGCTGTCCTCAGCCCGAGTCCGCGACAGGATGTGTTATGGAGGGGTGATGTCTGTGTGTCTGTGTTTCACACTCGCTCTCTGCCCCATGGGGGACTGAGTGCAGGCGTGGAAACAGTGGAGCCAGGTGCACTGGCTGTGGCATCTCCAGGTGAGGGTAGGTGATGGCCACCCCGTCCCCACGCTGGCTCTTCCTGGTGTGCTGACAGGAACCTGGTGAGGGTTCTTGCTCCTCCCCTCATCTAGGTGCCAAGTGCATGGGTGCAGAGGTTGCAGTCCCTTTGGTTCTCTTTCCGTGTGGGTTTGGGTGGCAGGCCCTGGGAAGGGGAGACCGACTCCCCTCTTTCTGTCAGCCACTTGTTCATTTTGGACTGGGCCCTGCAAACTCTACCCAGGCCTGGTTAGCATCAAGGAAGACTAATAGCTGGGGCTCCAACGGAGGAGCAAGCAGGGCTGTGGGAGATGGGAAGTTTGGAAAAGGTGAAGGGCAGAGCCTGCCTGGTCCCAGGCTGCAGGTGCTGGGGAAGTGAAGATACTGCACAGGTGGTCACAATGAGGAAAAGCCGTCAAGCAAAGGGCCAGGCAGGCTCAGAGAACACTGACAGAGGGCTCAGTGATGAGACGGTTGCTTCCAAGGCTCTGCTGAAAGGATGAGAAGCAGGGGGCGCCCGGGGAGAATGGATCAGGTGAGAGGAGTTGACTGAGCGGATCCACAGTGGGGATCAGGACGTGGTGAGGACATCCCCTGCACCCTGAAGTTATGGCACCTGCAGAGGAGGGAGGGAGGCAGAGAGGGGACCTGGGGCTGGAGATGTCAGGCTGAGCATTCTGCATGGAACTTTGGTGGGACATTCTTTGGTGCCATCCAGTTCCCCTCCCCTTGTGCTGGCTGGTCACTGTGAAAGCTAAGCAAATTCCGTTTCCCAATGGAATTTGGGATGTACTCATGAAGTCCGTCCTAGAGGTGGTAAGAACAGGAAATACGATTACATTTTTTAAAGTGTGGATTAATTTATGAAGGACTTGAAACTGACCCAGTAGTTCCACAGACATTCATTTATTTATTTAACATAGAAATTGACCCTCTTGGTCTTAAAGCTTGAAACTTAGTATTTATCTGAGTTCCTTCCTTAGGAAAGGACCCCCAGGCCTCTGAAAAAGTATCAGAGAACTGAAACTCACCAGATCTTTGCATCCAGTGAGACTCCAGGCCTCTCATTCATCATGATTGCTTCTTTACTCCTCTGGAGTTCCTGTTTTCTCATACATTGTTACATTTCTTCCCTGCTATGGAAAAAACCTGTGGAAGAAGTTGCTGAGGCCAGGTGGAGGGAAGGATGCTGGGCTGGAGGAGGCCAGGAAATTATGTACGTTTTTACATTTCTTCCCTTCTATATAAACTCCTAATTTTAGTGGTCAGAGAGATTGATCTCTCATTTTCTCAGCTGTAGCACCTGATTATTGTCTTCTTCCTTGGCAAGAATGATCATCTCAGCGATTGGCTTTCTGTGCAGGGAACAGCAGGACCTAGACTGAACCCTTGGTGTTTTGGTAATAGACTTAAGAGTGTAGGGTGCCAAAGTATGCCTGTGATACACCTGAGCTGTCAACCTCACCCCTTTTTAGAGTTGGTGGCATGGAGGACAGCTGGTTGATTTCTCCAGGGGCCCGTCCCTCGGAGCTTCTGTTCGTGACTGTGTCTGCAGACGGCCAATGCAGCAATCCACGTGTGTCTGAGTCACTTTGTCGCATGACCCAGTGACTGTTATTTGCTCCTCCTCCTCCGTTGTCCCAGAAAATAGTTGTCTTCTTGAGAAGATTAAGTGACTATTTTCTCCCAACCCAATTACATAATGCAGCACAGACGTCAAGGCAAGTAACTTTGATTCAGAACGAGTTCAGCTATCTGCTTTGCTCTGTCTGCTGGTTTCATGTTTTCAAGATGATTCACATTAACTCATCTTTCTTTCCCATATGTCCGGACTTGTGTTTTACAACACCAGACGGGGATACTAATTAAACTTTAGAGTTCGCTCCAGCAGTGCTTAAACTGAGATTCGTAGTGACAGGGCTGGCAGTAATCAATATATCTGCTGCACTTGTAATGATTTAACGCGAATGCCATGGTTACTGCTTGGAATAAAAGCGAATGAGCTCTGTAAATTTAATTTAGAGGAGTTATAACTTGATCACTTAGAAAGACATTATAGCAACTCCTTGTATTTTTCACAAAGCCCAGGGCATGCTTCTAGCAAGATCTGTGATTTAACCAGGAACATTTAATTTACAATGAGGTTTATAATAGGTGACATCTGCGCCCTGGCTGAGCTTCAGAAAAGCCAGCAGAAGGCTGTGGACAACCATGCAGAAGTCAGAAGTAATAAACTAGATATATACAGCAATCTTAAATCTCATGTCAACACTAGTTAAAAAAATTATTTCACATTTAATGTATGTTATTCCGTCCATGAATTAGAAGTCAAACTCTCTAGCAAAGTCATGTTCAGGCCAGTTCAGAGTAGCGATAGTTTCTCTGAAACTGCATTCAGGGGTAGTGAGACATCATTTCCCTTCCACATCCTTGAAAAGGGTTTGGTGTGTGTTACTTTGCAGAATGGGAGGGAAAGCCTCTGACCTTGGTCCTTTAATTTGCTTCAGTTCTGTAATATGAGGAACATTACTGCATTGAAACGAACAGAAATGCTCTGCTGTCAAGCTCTCCTTTCACATTGTCTATGCCCATTTACTAATATTGATTGATTGATTGACTGTATTAGCTGTTACATTTCCTGCCGTACATCCATGCCTCTACCCTTTGCATTCCTGATTTAGTTGTGCTACCTGAAACCAGACTCTTGTATTCTGTCTTGTGCACGTGCGCTCGCTCGCTCTCTCTCTCTCTCTCTCTCTCTCTCAGTTCCCCTAAGGGGCTAGGAGTCGAGTTGATGATACTCTTCAGAATATGGCATTTTATCAATAATCTATACAAGGTCTCTCTTGCTTTATTTTATTTATATCTCAACCCCACTCCCATTCCTTCTCCCTTCTAGATAATGACTATAATATTTTATTTTATATATAACATATTTCAGAAGGATGTGTACATATACATGTCATAAATTCAGGTATCTATAGTTCAGTGTATGTTTTTAATTTTTAACAATTTATTTTATGACTCTTTTTGTTTCTTGGTTTATTCACTTTGTACTGTATTTTTAAGATAGAGGATTTAATATTTCTGTGTATGTATCTATTCTAATGGCTTCTGACCTCTGTATGATTTTGCATAGCACATGTCCAGCTTATTTTACATAAACCTTGGGTGTCTACAACTCCCGGTTATCACTGACAGTCCTATGTGTGTCCTCATACCTTTCCTCTTATGGACCTTTGCAGGAATTTCTCTGGGGAATTACCCTAGGGTTGGGTTTCTGTTTATTAAAAAAGATTCTTTTAAAGCTATAATTTATGGAGCGCTTACAATGTCAGGCACTGTTCTAAACACTTTATAGGTATTGACTAATTCAATCTTTACAATAACCTCATGTGGTAAGTTCCATTATTATCCCCATTTGACAGAAGAAATACAGCCAAAAAAGATCAAGAAGCTAGTAAGTGGTAGTGCAGAGTTTGAAAAACTATGATGTTGGCTGGGTGTGGTGGCTCACGCCTGTAACTCCATCACTTTTGGAGGCTGAGGCCAGTGGATCACCTGAGTTCAGGAGTTCGAGACCAGCCTAACCAATATGGTGAAACCCCATCTCTATTAAAAATACAAAAATTAGCTGGGCGTGGTGGCGGTTGCCTATAATCCCAGCTACTTGGGAGGCTGAGGCAGGAGGTGGCTTGAACCCGGGAGGTAGAGGTTGCAGTGAGCCGAGATTGCACCACTGCACTCCAGCCTGGGTGACAGAGCAAGAGTCTGTCTCAAAAAAAAAAAAAAAAAAAAAGAAAAAAATACCATGATGCTGTACTTAGATTCAAATCACTGCTGTACTCACCACCGAGGTGAGCAGCCTCAAACATGACTTTTACCCAGCAGTGGGTTCATTAAGTTGCAACATATGTATGCGTGTGTGTGTGTGTATGTGGGTGTGTTTATGTGTACATATGTGTCTCTATATAAAATTCTACTTAACACTGCCACATGAATTTCCTCAATGGTTATAAACCATTTACTTTCCCAGAGAGTAAAAGGGAGTTCATTATCCCCACATTCTCCACTAACGCTTATAGACTGTACAATAATTATTCAGCTGTGCACATTTTGTATCTTTTGAGTTTCTTTCAGCTACATTTTTTAGTGTTTTATCTGATTCTTCTTTCCAACTGCTGTTTCTTGCTTTGTTGAATGTTTTTTCTTCTGGGAGGATATTTTTACACTTGTTTAGATTTTTTCTTCTGTCCCCTAATGCCAGTTCAAGTACTGGCTGCTCAATGTGTTTCATTTCTAGCAGTTACCTTTCCCAAATGCCTGGTGTTTCCTTTTCCCTCTGTGAGATCATTTTCCCCTGGAGGTGTTAGCCATGACCCCTCAGGAGGACAGGTGCAGTTCCTGGTGAGTTCAAGGCAGGAGGGAGACCTGCTGCAGAACAGGGATCCTGTAGTTTGGAGTCTGGATGGACTTCCCTCACTCGTGCCCCTCAACCAAGCTGATTTTAATCAGCTCCTACACTGCCCCCCGACCTTTTTGTTTTTTTGAGACAGAGTCTCACTCTGTTGTCCAGGTTGGAGTGTAGTGGCGCGATCTTTGCTCACTGCAACCTCCGCTTCCTGGGTTCAAGTGATTCTTGTGCCCCAGCCTCTAGAGTAGCAGAGTAGCTGGGATTACAGGAGCCCACACCATGCCCGACTAATTTTTTGTTTGTTTGTTTGTTTTTGATGGAGACAGGGTTTCACCATGTTGTCCAGGCTGGTCTCAAACTCCTTATATCAAGTGATCCACCCACTTCAGGCTCCCAAAGTGCTGGGATTACAGGCGTGAGCCACTGTGCCCAGCCTACACTGCCTTTCGGTTGGCCCTGGGGCTTGCTGAAGAACAGAGGAGCTGCGCTTTTAACTAGAATTTTATTTTATTTTTTAATACACACACACACACACATAAAATTATGTATTAAGTTCTGGGGTACATGTGCAGAATGTGTGCAGGTTTGTTACATAGGTATACATGTGCCATGGTGGTTTGCTGCACCCATCAACCCGTCATCTACATTAGGTATTTATCCTAATACTATCCCTCCCCCAGACCCCAACCCTGACAGGCCCCAGTGTGTGCTGCCCCCCACCCCTGTGTCCATGTGTTCTCATTGTTTAACTCCCACTTATGAGTGAGAACATGTGGTGTTTGGTTTTCTGTTCCTGTGTTAGTTTGCTGAGAATGATGGTTTCCAGCTTCGTCCATGTCCCTGCAAAGGACATGAACTCATCCTTTTTTATGCCTCCATAGTATTCCATGGTGTATACAAGCCACATTTTCTTTATCCAGTCTATCGTTGATGGGCATTTGGGTTGGTTCCAAGTCTTTGCTATTGTGAACAGTGCTGCAGTAAACATACGTGTGCATGTGTCTTTATAGTACAATGATTGATTATCGTTTGGGTATATACCTAGTAATGGGATTGCTGGGCCAAATAGTATTTCTAGTTCTAGATCCTTGAGGAATCACCACACTGTCTTCTACAATGGTTGAACTAATTTACACTCCTACCAACAGTGTACAAGAGTTCCTGTTTCTCCACATCCTCTCCAGCATCTGTTGTTTCCTGACTTTTTAATGATCACCATTCTAACTGGCGTGAGATGGTATCTCATTGTGGTTTTTATTTGCATTTCTCTAATGACCAGTGATGATGAGCTTTTTTTCATGTTTGTTGGCTGCATAAATGTCTTCTTTTGAGAAGTGTCTGTTCTTATCCTTTGCCCACTTTTTTATGGCATTTTTTCTTGTAAATTTAAGTTCTTTGTAGATTCTGGATATTAGCCCTTTGTCAGACAGATAGACTGCAAAAATTTTCTCCCATTCTGTAGGTTGCCTGTTCACTGTGATGGTAGTTTATTTTGCTGTGCAGAAACTCTTTAGTTTAATTAGATCCCATTTGTCTGTTTTGGCTTTTGTTGCCATTGCATTTGGTGTTTTAATTATGAAGTCTTTGCCCATGCCGATGTCCTAAATGGTATTGCCTAGGTTTTCTTCTAGGGTTTTTAAGGTTTTAGGTCTTACGTTTATGTCTTTAATCCATCTTAATTTTTGTATAAGGTATAAAGAAGGGATCCAGTTTTAGCTTTCTGCATATGGCTAGCCAGTTTTCCCAATACAAGTTATTAAATAGGGAATCCTTTCCCCAATGCTTGTTTTTGTCAGGTTTGTCAAAGATCAGATGGTTGGTGTTATTTCTGAGGCCTCTGTTCTGTTCCATTGGTGTACATATCTGTTTTGGTACCAGTACCATACTGTTTTGGTTACGGTAGCCTTGTAGTATAGTTTGAAGTCAGGTAGCATGATGCCTCCAGCTTTGTTCTTTTTTTTTTTTTTTTTTTTTTGAGATGGAGTCTTGCTCTTTCAGGTTGGAGTGCAGTGGTGCCATCTTGGCTCACTGCAACCTCCATCCTCTGGGTTCCAGTGATTCTCCCACCTCAGCCTCCCAACTAGCTGGGATCACTTACAGGCACACACCACCACACCTGGCTACATTTTGTATTTTTAGTAGGGACGGGGTTGCACCATATTGGCCAGGTTGGTCTCGAACTTCTGACCTCGTGATCCGCGTGCCTTGGCCTCCCAAAGTGCTGGGATTACAGGCGTGAGCCACTGCACCCAGCCACTTTGTTCGTTTTGCTTAGGATTGTTTGGCTGTGTGGGCTCCTTTTGGTTCCACATGAAATTTAAAGTAGTCTTTCTATGAAGAAAGTCAATGGTAGCTTGATGGGGATAGCATTGAATCTATAAATTACTTTGGGCAGTATAGCCATTTTCACAATATTGATTCTTCCTATCCATGAGCATGAAATATTTTTCCATTTGTTTGTGTTGTCTCTTATTTCCTTGAGCAGTGGTTTGTAGTTCTCCTTGAAGAGGTCCTTCACATCCCTTGTAAGTTGTATTCCTAGGTATTTTATTGTCTTTGTAGCAATTGTGAATGAGAGTTCACTCATGATTTGGCTCTCTGTCTGTTATTGGTGTATAGTAATGCTTGTGAGTTTTGCATATTGATTTTGTATCCTGAGACTTTGCTGAAGTTGCTTATCAGCTTAAGGAGATTTTGGGCTGAGATGATGGGGTTTTCTAAATATACAATCATGTCATCTGCAAACAGAGACTATTGGACTTCCTCTTTTCCTGATTGAATACCTTTATTTCTTTCTCTTGCCTGATTGCCCTAGCCAGAACTTCCAATACTGTGTTGAATAGGAGTGATGAGAGAGGGCATCCTTGATTTGTGCTGGTTTTCAAAGGGAATGCTTCCAGTTTTTGCCCATTCAGTATGATATTGGCTGTGGGATTGTCATAAATAGCTCTTATTATTTTGGGATACGTTTCATGAATACCTAGTTTATTGAGAGTTTTTAGCATGAAGTGCTGTTGAATTTTGTCAAAGGCCTTTTCTGCAGCTATTGAGATAATCATATGATTTTTGTCATTGGTTATGTTTATGTGATGGATCACGTCTATTGATTTACATATGTTGAACCAGCCTTGCATCCCAGGGATGAAGCAGACTTGATCGTGGCGGATAAGCTTTTTGATGTGCTGCTGGATTTGGTTTGCTGGTATTTTATTGAGGATTTTTGCATCAATGTTCATCAGGGATATTGGCCTGAAATTTTCTCTTTTTTTGTTGTGTCTCTGCCGGGTTTTGGTATCAGGATGATGCTGGCCTTGTAAAATGAGTTAGGGAGGATTCCTTCTTTTCCTGTTTGAAATAGTTTCAGAAGGAAACTCTTTGTACCTCTGGTAGAATTCATCTGTGAATCCATTTTGTCTTGGACTTTTTTGGTTGGTAGGCTATTAATTACTTCCTCAATTTCAGAACTTGTTATGGGTCTATTCAGGAATTCAACTTCTTCCTGGTTTAGTCTTGGGAGGGTGTATGTGTCCAGGAATTTATCCATTTCTTGTCGATTTTCTAGCTAATTTGCATAGAAGTGTTTATAGTATTCTCTGATGGTAGGTAGTATTCCTGTGGGATCAGTGGTGATATCCCCTTTATCATTGTTTATTGTGTCTATTTGATTCTTCTCTCTTCTCTTCTTTTTTTTTTGTTTTTGAGATGGAGTCTTGCTCTGTCACCCAGGCTAGAGTGCAGTGGTGCCATCTCGGCTCACTGCAAACTCCGCCTCCCGGTTTCATGCCATTCTCCTGCCTCAGCCTCCCGAGTAGCTGGGACTACAGGCGCCTGCCACCACGCCCAGCTAATTTTTTGTATTTTTAGTAGAGACGGGGTTTCACCGTGTTAGCCAGGATGGTCTCGATCTCCTGACCTTGTGATCTGCCCACCTCGGCCTCCCAAAGTGCTGGGATTACAGGTGTGAGCCACTGTGCCCGGCCTTTCTTTTCTTATTAGTCTGGCTAGCGGTCTATTTTACTGATCTTTTCAAAAAGCCAGCTCCTGGATTCATATTTTTTGAAGGGTTTTTCGTGTCTTTATCTCCTTCAGTTCTGCTCTGACCTTAGTTGTGTCTTCTAACTTTTGAATTTGTTTGCTCTTGCTTCTCTAGTTTTTTTTATTTTTTATTTTTTATTTTTTGAGACAGAGTCTTGCTCTGTTGGCCAGGCTGGAGTGCAGTGGCACTCGCCTCAGCCTCCTAGGCTCACGTAATTCTCCTGCCTCAGACTCCTGAGTAGCTGGGATTATAGGTGTGTGCCACCATGCCCGGCTAATTTTTGTATTTTTAGTAGGGATGGGGTTTCACCATGTTGGCCAGGCTGGTCTTGAACTCCTGACCTCAGGTAATCCACCTGCTTTGGCCTCCCTAAGTGCTGCGATTACAGGCGTGAGCCACTGTGTCCGGCCTTCCCTAGTTCTTTTAATTGTGATGTTAGGGTGTCAATTTTAGATCTTTCCTGCTTTCTCTTGTGGCCATTTGGTGCTATAAATTTCCCTCTATACACTGCTTTAAATGTGTCCCAGAGATTCTGGTACATTGTGTCTTTGTTCTCATTGGTTTCAAAGAACATCTTTATTTCTGCCTTCATTTTGTTATTTACCCAGTAGTCATTCAGGAGCAGGTTGTTCAGTTACCATGTCATTGTGTGGTTTTGAGTAACTTTCTTAATCCTGAGTTCTCATTTGATTGCACTGTGGTCTGAGAGACTGTTTGTTATCAGTTCCATTCTTTTGCATTTGCTGAGGAGTGCTTTACTTCCAATTGTGTGGTCAATTTTAGAATAAGTGTGACGTGGTGCTGAAAAGAATGTATATTCTGTTGATTTGGAGTGGAGAGTTCTGTAGATGTCTATTAGGCCCGCTTGGTCCAGAGCTGGGTTCAAGTCCTGGATATCTTTATTAATTTTCTGTTTTGATGATCTAATATTGACAGTGGGGTGTTAAAGTCTCCCAATATTATTGTGTGGGAGTTTAAGTATCTTTGTAGGTTTCTAAAAACTTTTATGAATCTGGGTGCTCCTGTATTGGGTGCATATATATGTAGGATAGTTAGCTCTTCTTGTTGCATTGATCCCTTTACCATTATGTAATGATCTTGTCTCTTTTGATCTTTGTTGGTTTAAAGTCTGTTTTATCAGAGACTAGGATTGCAACTCCTGCTTTTTTGCTTTCCATGTGCTTGGTAAGTGTTCGTTCGTCTATCCCTTTATTTTGAGCCTATGTTTGCCTTTGCACGTGAGATGGGTCTCCTGAATACAGCACACTGATGGGTCTTTTTTTTTTTTTTTTTTTTGAGATGGATTCTTGCTCTGTCACCCAGGCTGGAGTGCAGTGGCATGATCTCGGGTCACTGCTAGCTCCGCCTCCCAGGTTTATGCCATTCTCCTGCCTCAGCCTCCTGAGTAGCTGGGACTACAGGCACCCGCCACCAAACACAGCTAATTTTTTTTTTGTTTTTGTATTTTTTAGTAGAGATGGGGTTTCACCATGTTAGCCAGGATGGTCTTGATCTCCTGACCTCGTGATCTGCTCGCCTTGACTTCCCAAAGTGCTAGGATTACAGATGTGAGCCACCACGCCTGGCCCACACATGGGTCTTAACTCTTTATCCTATTTGCCAGTCTGTGTCTTTTAATTGGGGCATTTAGCCCATTTACATTTAAGGTTAATATTGTTATGTGTGAATTTGATCCTGTCATTATGATGCTAGCTGGTTATTTTGCCTGTTAGTTGATGCAGTTTCTTCATTGCATAGATGGTCTTTGCAATTCGAGACTGTCTCAAAAAAAAAAAAAAAAAAAAAAAAAACAAAAAAACTACAGAAGCAAGAGCAAACAAATTCAAAAGCTAGCAGAAGACATAACTAAGGTCAGAGCAGAACTGAAGGAGATAGAGACACGAAAAACCCTTCAAAACTGCTAGTACTGGTTGTTCGTTTCCATGTTTAGTGCTTCCTTCAGGAGCTCTTGTAAGGCAGGCCTGATGGTGACAAAATCTGTCAGCATTTGCTTGTCTGTAAAGGATTTTATTTTTCCTTTGCTTACAAAGCTTAGTTTGGCTCGATATGAAATTCTGGGTTGAAAATTCTTTTCTTTAAGAATGTTGAATATTGGCCCTCACTCTCTTCTGGCCTGTAGGGTTTCTGCCAAGAGATCCACTGTTAGTCTGGTGGTCTTCCCTTTGTGGGTAACCTGACCTTTCTCTCTGGCTGCCCTTAACATTTTTTCCTTCATTTCAACCTTGGTGAATCTGATGGTATGAGTCTTGGGGTTGCTTTTCTCGAGGAGTATCTTTGTGGTGTTCTCTGTATTTTCTGAATTTGAATGTTGGCCTGCCTTACTAGGTTGGGGAAATTCTCCTGGATAATATCCTGAAGAGTATTTTCCAACTTGGTTCCATTCTCCCTGTCACTTTCAGGTACACCAATCAAATGTAGATTTGGTGTTTTCATATAGTCCCGTATTTCTTGGAGGCTTTGTTCATTTCTTTTCACTTTTTTGTCTTGTCTTGTCTTCTCACGTTTTTTTATTGAGTTAGTCTTCAATCTCTGATACTCTTTCTTTTACTTGATCGATTCGGCTATTGATACTTGTGTATGCTTCATGAAATTCTTGTGTTGTGTTTTTCAGCTCTATCAGGTCACTTTTGTTCTTTCTAAACTGGTTGTTTTAGTTAGCAATTTGTCTAACCTTTTTTCAAGGTTCTTAGCTTCCTCGTATTGGGTTAGAACATGCTCCTTTAGTTTGGAGGAGTTTGTTGTTGCCCACCTTCTGAAGCCTACTTCTGTCAATTCGTTAAACTCATTCTCCGTCCAGTTTTGTTCCTTTGCTGGTGAGGAGTTGTGAACCTTTGGAGGACAAGAGGCGTTCTTGTTTTTTGAATTTTCAGCCTTTTTGTGCTGGTTTCTTCCCATCTTTGAGGATTTATCTACCTTTGGTCTTTGATGTTGGTGACCTTTGATGGGGTCTCTTGAGTAGACATCCTTTTTGTTGATGTTGATACTATTCTGTTTGTTAGGTTTTTTTTCTAGCAGTCAGGCCCCTCTGCTGCAGGTCTGCTGGAGTTTGCTGGAGGTCCACTCCAAACCCTGTTTGCCTGGGTATCACCAGTGGAGGCTGCAGAACAGCAAAGATTGCTGCCTGTTCCTTCCTCTGGAAGCTTCGTCCCAGAGGGGCACCTGGCAAATGCCAGCCGGAGCTCTCCTGTATGAGGTGTCTGTCGGCCCCTACTGGGAGGTGTCTCCCAGTCAGGATACACGGGTGTCAGGGACCCACTTGAGGAGGCAGTCTGTCCGTTAGCAGAGCTCGAATGCTGTGCTGGGAGATCCACTACTCTCTTCAGAGCTGTCAGGCAGGGACATTTAAGTCTGCTGAAGCTGTGCCCACAGCTGCCCCTTCTCCCAGGTGTTCTGTTCCAGGGAGATGGGGGTTTTATCTGTAAGTCCCTGACTAGGGCTGCTGCCTTTTATTCAGAGATGCCCTGCCCAGAGAGAAGGAATTAGGCAGTCTGGCTGCAACAGCCTTGCTGAGCCGTAGTGGGCTCTGCCCAGTTTGAACTTTCCAGCGGCTTTGTTTACACTGTGAGGGTAAAACTGCCTACTTGAGCTTCAGCAGTGGCGGATGCCCCTCCCACCACCAAGCTCGAGCATCCCAGGTTGACCTTAGACCAATATGTTAGCAGCGAAAATTTCAAGCCAGTGGATCGTAGCTTGCTGGGTTCCATGGGGGTGGAACCTGCCGAGCCAGACTACTTGGTTCCTTGACTTCAGCCCCATTTCCAGGTGAGTCAATGGTTCTCTCTTGCTGGTGTTCCAGGTGCCACTGGGGTATGAAAACCAAACCAAACCAAAACAAAACAAAACTGCAGCTAGCTTGGTCCCTGCCCAAACGATCACCCAGTTTTGTGCTTGAAACTCAGGGCGCTGGTGGCGTAGGCACCAGAGGGAATCTCCTGGTCTGCCAGTTGCGAAGATTGTGGGAAAAGCATAGTATCTGGGCTGGAGTGCACCGTTCCTCCCAGTAGAGTCTTTCAGGACTTCCATTGGCTGGGGGAGATCCCCTACCCCTTGTGCTTCCCAGGTGAGGCGACACCACACCCTACTCCCTCTGTGGGCTGCACCCACTGTCCAACCAGTTCCAATGAGATGAACCAGGTACCTCAGTTGGAAATGGAGAAATCACCCGTCTTCTGCTTTGATCTTGCTGGGAGCTGCAGACCGGAGCTGTTCCTATTCGGCCATCTTGCCAGCAAATCCTTTTAACTTATATTTTAAGTTCAGGGGTACATGTGCAGGTTTGTTACATAGATGAACTTGTGTCATGGAGGTTTGTTGTACAGATTATTTCATCACCCAGGTATTAAACCTAGTTCCCATTAGTTATTTTTCCTGATCCTCTCCCTCCTCCCAGCCTCCACCCTCTAAAGGTAGCCAGTATGTGTTGTTCCCCTCTGTATGACCATGTATTCTCATCATTTAGCTCCTACTTATGAGTGAAGATATGTGGTATTTGGTTTTCTGTTCCTATTAACTGAAATTTTAACTGGAAGGGATGTGCCTGTCTTGTTTTCTAGTCAATTCCTAGAGTCTTAAATGGTGCCAGGCATGTAGAAGATATTCTGTAAATATTTATTAAGTGAATTCCATAGTCTTGATTCCCCTTTGAAATCCATATGGTAGGGTAATTATTGAAATAATCTCAGCCATTTTGGGAAGATATATGCATACTTACATATATATTTATATATAAAAAGGTCTGTATTTAATTTTTTTAACCTGCAACAAATCACACTAGGTGCTCTTTGGAGTGTTTCTTTCTTTTATTTATCCTAAATGTGCCCTCTTTCTGGCTTCAAAAGTTGCTTCTAGCCCTGAGGTCTTAGGGAGCAAGCTTGCACTTTCCCTCTTTACATCTTTCATGACTTAAAATGTTGCCCCTGTATCCCATTTTAGCCTTCCTAGACTTAAGAATTTTATCTTCCACTTTTCAATTTGTGAATACAAAATAAGTTCATCTCTGAGTTTCATCTGCCAGGTTTTAATTTAAATCTTATAATTTTACATTTATATTTTTAAAAGAAATGACTTTCTCGTGTTAGGTCAGAGAACTTAAAAAGATAAGCTATTTGTTTCTTTCTTTTGGTGAAGACTTGGCATAGAGTTTAGTTCCTGTCCCTAGAGACTTATTTACTTACCATCTATCCAGAAGATGAAGTAAGATGAATTGAAAGATCATGAAATATTATGAGAAAAGAAAACTTGCATTTTTTGTGGCAAAACTGCTTTGAGCTGTGGTCCTCTGTAGCATGTTGGGTGTGTTTGAACAAGAGGGGGTTGCTGGTAGAACAGTCTTCAGGTGCAGGGATTATTCAGCCCAGGTTTTACTGAATTCATGGTTTTCAAAGTGACCAAAAAAAGGTAAACACATGCTAATGGTTACTCACATAATACTTTCTTTAAAGAGTTAGCTTTTGTACCTAAGTTCATTTGGGAGGACATAAACCCCTTCTTGAAAAATAGCACAGTTATTTCCTCTTTTCTATACTTTATTGTCTGTTATACCATGTCATAACTAGTGTAAAACTAGGCATATTTTCTTCAATATAACTTCCTGCTTGAAACTCAGGGCCCTGGTGGCATAGGCACCAGAGACAAACTCCTCGTCTGCCAGTTGCGAAGACTGTGAGTTTCCTATAACTTCCTCTCCTACCCTTCTCTGCTCCCCCACACCCATTAATGAAACAAATACAGTTGTCCCTCAGTATCCGTGGGGAATTGGTTCCAGGACTCCCTGTAGATACCAAAATCCATGGATGCTCAAGTCCCTTATATAAAATGGTACATATTTGCATATAACCTAGGCACAGCCTCCCATATAATTTAAATAATCTCTAGATTACTTATAGTACCTGATACAATGTAAATACTGTGTATATAGTAGTTATACAGAAGGTCCCTGATTTATGATGGTTTGGCTTATGGTTTCTTGATTTTATGATGATGTAAAAGTGATATATATTCAGTACACTTCTTGACTTAGGATGGGGCTATGACCTGGATAAACCCAGGGTAAACAAAAAATATCTTAAGTGGAAAACTCACTTTTGCTTACAATATTTTCAATTTATGATGTGTTTATCAGCATGTAACCAATTCCATCATAAATTGAGAAGCACTTATACACTTTTAAAAATTTGTATATTTTTGCATTGTTAATTTCAATTTTTTTTGACTGTTTTTGATCTGAGGTCCGTTGAATCTGTGCATGCAGAACCCATGGATATGAAGGACCTTTATTTGTACAAAATAAAGTTGCTATCCTCCTGGATAACACCTGTATGTACAGTTTATTGTTGGTAGCACAGAGAAAGGAAGTCAGCATATTGTGGCTAAAACCTTTTGTTGGAGATGTTAAACCCTCAACTTGCTGACTCATCTTTTTAAAATTTGTTAAGAACTTTTATGGTGCAGATTTTCTCTTCTCAAGGGACTTTATGACATTCTCTCTGTACCTGTTGGATTATATTCACGAAGCAGTCATGACCAATCTTTTTGGTACTTGATGCTTTCTGAACATACTGCAGTGCAGTTGCTATTGATTGGCCTTGGGAATTGCTGAAGAACAGAGGACTTGGGCTTTTAACTGGAAATCACATTTACTTGGTATACATTTAGATGCCTCACTGATAATTGATTAAAAGGAAATGGCTTCCCAATAGTCATGGTCATTGAAGACCAGTGTGGAGGCTAAAGCAACTTCATCTTGGATGTGAATCTGCTATGTTGAGTTCTGATTAGATCCAGTTCCTCCAGGAATGCCTCTAAGGTTTTTATTTTCTCTGTGGTTCCTTATGTAAAAGCACTTAAGACAACCATAAATCCCACCCTTAGGTCAAAACAACTCTGATGTTATCATACTTACTATAAACCCTCTCCTTAAGCAATTGTCCTACACATCCCTTCTGAAGTCTGTAGACCCTTTCCCTGTGGTGGATAAGTCCTGGGTCTAGGGAGTAGCAGGTGTGGGGGTGTAACAGTGCAGGCATTCACCATCTGTCTTGTGGGGTGCCTGAGACATGGCCTCTGTTTATAATTCCCTGTGAAATGTTTCTTTCTGAGAAATTGGATTCTCAGCCTCTTTCTTTGGCCTTTCAGCTTCCTTGGCTTTGGGGTGATGGTGGTTTGCATAGAGCTGCTCACTGCAGAAAACTAGCAAGTGCGAGTAATAATTTAGATCTAAAAAGCACACAGAGTGGCACTTCCGACGCATGCCGAGTCCTTGTTGTCTAGTTCCCTGGCTTGGATCCATGTGTCCACTATCCAGTGTTACTCCCTCATTCCAAATAAGCATCAGAATTTATTCTGGAGATAACTGAACTCAAACCACATTTTATCAAGATGTCTGTAAATTAACCTAAGTCAGTGTCCACTAAGCTACTTCAAGAAAAACTCTTTTTACAGGGAGGTATTTGTGGCAGACAGTTAACCATGGACATATCCAAATCAGAGCTGTCTTTCAGGAGTGACTATATCTCCACAGCTTGTGGAAAGATGATATTCTCAGTAGGCTTATATTTCAGTGCTTGGAACTTACTTTTGCTGAAGGTTGAAAATTGCCGTTAAGAGAAACAAATGGTTCAAAACACGAAGAATCACTTTTAGGATAATTAAAACTATGTTGAAATTTTTATTTATCAATCTGGTTTCTAATATAATTTTAGTTAAATGAAAGACATTCACAAAGAATATTAGGCATACGTACATAATTTCCTTTTTTCATTCTAGTTTACATGCTGTTGCTTTTAGAGAGTGAAATTTTGTGTTATTTCATAGGGATGGAATCCTATTGGACTTTACAGAAAGAATATTTAGCCCAGCTTTTCACAACGCTAACCTCTGCAGTCACCATGCTCACTGAGAAAATTTTAAAAACTTGACAAAATAAAACTTAGAATCAGTAAATCTAGAACTGTTTCTTGGCCTACTTGAGAGGAACTTCCATATTTTCACAGCCATCTCCAAAAGCAGCAGTTGCTGTAAATTAACTGAGACTTGGAAATGGTGCAGACTGTTTTGGTAGAACTGTTCTTATACCACAATTTTATCTGGAAAATAAACTTGTAAATGCGTGCTGTATATTAATACGTGTGTGCCCATATTTATTTTTATTATCTCCTGCCAGTCTTTGCTCAATGAGAGATAACAAACCAACTTCTCAACGTGATTTCCCCATTTCATTGAATATGAGATTTATATACCACTTATGAAGAAAACTGCTGTGAAAGAAATGTACTTAAAGTTTCCAACATTACCATGCAGATACATGGAGAATAGGCACCGAGCCACTAGGCTACATGAACATGTCACGTTTGTATTTTGTGTTGGCCTATGTATAAGCCAGTCTAGCATGTTGGGAAGGCATGTGTAAGAGTAGGTAAGGGAGCTATAAGTTACATTCAGGTGAGAATTTAGGGCTTTCTGCACAAAATATTCTAATTTCTCTGGCCTTTTGCTATGTTGCATCTCCCAGTGTTGACAGGTTAGTCTGCATGATTAATAATTGAGCAGTTGTAGAGCCATGCCAGTAAGTCTCCAATTCCTGAACGTGGCCACATTTGTCTTTTGATGTGACTTTCAACCACAAGCCACAAATCTTCCACTAGGCTCCGTTGACTTAAGCCTTCATATAAGGGTTTCAGGGTATTTTGCAGTCAAGAATCAATGGCACCTTGCAACTGTCTTATGAAGTAGGTAAAACAGCTCCATCTTAAATACGGGACAAAAGTTCGAGGACTTAACCAAGGTCACACAGGGAGGGTCACACCAAGGCAGGGAGAGAGAAAGGGGATGCGGTCAGCTAATTCTCAGGGTCCACTCTTATCAAATCATCATTTAAAAAATGGGGCTGGCTCGGCACGGTGGCTCACACCCGTAATCCCAGCACTTTGCAAGGCCGAGGTGGGCGGATCACTTGAGGTCAGGAGTTTGAGACCACCCCGGCCAACATGGTGAAGCCCGGCCTCTACTAAAAATACAAAAATATTAGCCGGGTGTGATGGCGAGTGCCTGTAATCCCAGCTCTTGGGAGGCTGAGGCAGGAGAATCGCCTGAATGCGAGAGGAAGAGGAGGTTGCTGTGAGTCCAAGATGGCGCCAGTGCACTCCAGCCTGGGCGACGGAGTGTGACTCCGTCTCAAAAGAAAGAAAAGTTGGGGGGGAGGTGGGCAGGGGCCATTGATTCTTAGCTGAAGTCAGCGGCGGACATTGTTACTGTTTGTTTCTCACTGGTTTAGGATCAGGTGGTTCTATTGGGACTAGCAATTTAGGACCTATCTTTGACTGGCTTACTTGAATTAAGCTTAATAATTGCTGCCTTTTTTTGGGAAAATTGCTCAACAGAGTGGTGAAAAGAAAAGGGGGGGGGGTTTCAAATTCAGTGTTGTTTGGAGGCATGAGACATAAAGGGGCCATTAAAATGTTTGCTGCGTAAGAGCAGGATATAGTGTGGCAAGGAGAGGAAGAGAGAAAAAAGTAGGATCGAAAAGAACAGATTGCATCATAGAAGGAAAGAAAAGCTTCTTGACGCGACCTGAACACTTGCATGTTCAAGTCCCATAGCTGTGTGCTTGTTCCTGAAGTGCTTCCAGTGGCTTCTGTCTGTGCCCAGCTCTCAGTCTGCATTTATGGTGGCTGCTCAGCAGATGTTCAAAAGTAATATTAAGATAGACTCTTTGGCTCATGCCATTGCTTTTTCTTGTGCCTCTGAATTCCTGTTCTTGTTAGTAAAGGATGCTTGTTTGTCAAATGCAGGACAGTAGGACATTTTCTAGTAAAGGCTGTCTAAATTCTTGTTTTCAGCTCTTTAATGAAAACTTCCACATAACAAGTCTCTTTGAGCAGTTGGTTGAAAGCCACAAGGGGAAATATATTTTTAAATATTAAGAAGGGCCAGAAAATAATTTAACAATAAAACAACTTTTTCAACCTCCTGGACCAGCTTTCTTGAACTCTAGGGAGTCTGCTATTTTGAGAGCTTAGAGTCGCACTAACCTTGCATTCATTCAAAGTCATCTCCTATCTTTCCAAAACATCGATATTTGCTTCACACACAGATGTTTCCTGCACAACCTTAAATCCGCCATTAACTTTCCCTGAAACTTTAGAACAGCCTATTTTGTTGTTGTTGTTGTCTATACATATTATTTAAAGAGGCTACTACCAATATACTTGTGCTTGCTTGATAATGTATTGGAATATAAGATGTCAAGATTGTGTGAGAAGTGAATGACAAAGCAGGATTAGGCACTGAGAGCTTGGGTGGGAATGTCATGGTTATCGAGGCTGCACTGTGTTAGGCTGTCCAGGGAGAGAGTTGGAAGAAAGACTTAATTCCTTTTCTTCACATAAATATATTATTTACCATTTAAAATGTACTGGATATGGCCTTCATAAGCAGATGTAGGGATTTTTGTTAAACTCATAATCCCAAGAAGAGGTCAAGATTTCCAGCATTTATTTGGCACTTAATTACTTAATACTTTATCCACCTTTTGGTTTCCTGTCTGATGGCCATATTGTAACCCTCTTGAAGAGAGAGACAGTATCCTATATGTCTTAATTGATGGTGATATGGGAGAACCACTGATCCCTGCAGTCATTCCAGTGTCCTAGGTTTGAAATTTTGGTGAGAGGATTGGATCTCATTTTTCACCTTTTGCGGGAGGAGAAAGGATGAGAACATTTTAGTAGCAGAAGCTGTTTTGGGTGACTTTAATCCCCTACTCATTTTGGGGAAAAAAGGAAAAGTGTTGACAATGCATAATGAACAGAGCTATCGTGGGAATTGCAAGAAATAATAAATTTCCATCGGGCGTTATTTGGTAAGTGCAGGAGTAATACCTGTAAACCAGGTTTAAAAATCAGAAACACTTTTAAAATGTTATGTTTAAAATTTGCGTTCAACAATACATACAGTAACTCCTAATGGTAGTCATCTTGGCTAAATAAAACAGCCTTTGCTTTCAATATTTCATTTGTAAATGTTACATTGTTCTGATATTTAGTGATATTAAATGTTTTTCCACTTTAAATGTATTTTATAGAGAATGATTAAAACCTTTTAAAATTAAGGGTGTCCATGACAGTGCCTGAGCTCAACCAGCAATGGTAAAAGGGCATCAGGATTCCCTTTTGTTCTGTTACCTTGACTTGCATGGGAATTAACTGGTCCAATGTCTCTTTTGGAATGTGCTGTGTACTGGTGTAATGTGCCACTAGCAACTCTAGGTAATGTTTTCCATTACCCAAGAAACTGACATGCCCCAATAAGTTAGGCATACTGAGAATCTTGAAAAAAAAAAAGCATTATTCTAACCAACTAGAATTTCCATTTTATTGAGCCGGGCCATCAGAACAATAGCATCTATACCTCTGAAACCTCCTCTTAACCTCTCCCAGGCAAAGAAGGAAAAAGTGATCATATTTAATTCCTCAGAATGGTGGGATCTCAAGATTTTTAAAAAAGTGCTTATTAAGTATAAGAGGCTTGAAATATAATGATCACAAATGGTAGTCTTTCTAGAAATAATTTTTGTATAATCTGTTTAAAAAATAAGATTATTTTTGGATGCATTGTCCCCATTTGTTTACATGAAGTGTATTATTTTTAAATATAATCAATGAGTTATTTGTTACACAACTGGGTCAAGGTTTCAGATTAAACTAAGAGGTGTGACTAACTACACTTGTCCATCGTCTGAGAAGCAACAGGTACCAGGGTTTGTGAGGAACTTGAGGTTCAAATGTGTTCATCTCAGAAGATCCCTGAATCACAGCAGTGTGATTGCACGGAAAAACACGTGGAGTAGTTGATTTAAAATATGGCAGTGTTTTCCATATCATCCAGAGTAACAGCCGTAATAACTTTATTGTGTTGCATCCATTTATAGGACACGGTCTATTAGGATTTTATCACAGGGGTGGAAAAACTACCAGAGACTTAAAGCAAAATAAGAAGCGCAACCTAATTTATGCATTCACTAGAAATTATCCATACGTTTGCTACAACTTTAAAAGAAAAAGAGCAAACAAATCATAACATCTGGCTCTAATACCCCATTGAGGCGCTTATACATATATAAATCCAGTATGTTTCAGATAAAACAGGAAAAAATCTTTTGTAACAGCTGGTCACCATGGTATTGCAGCTGATAGTTACAGATATTGAATTGGTCTAAGACTACATATTAGAACAATATTAGCTTGTAGAATTCAATGAAAAACCAACAACCCCAATATAAACTGCCTTCCCTGGTTCTTTAATGCCTCTCTCCAGTTGTGCTGATTGTGTCGTTACACACCAGGTGCCATGCACTCTCTTGCTTCAACTGCTGTTATCAGTCAGGAACCCCAGAGGCCAAAGAGCTGGCATAGATTGAACTCTGCTTGAAAACTGGCAAATAATAGGTTCTCTTTGCCCCTTTCTTTTCCAACTTATAGGACATCAAAGGAAATAGTATATGAACACGAACTAGTTACTACAACAGCCCATTAAGGTTGACTAGAAGCAAAAGGAAGAGAATGTTGGGGCCATATGTAGGTGCATCAGCTTTTCTCAAGAAAAAATACCCATGTTCTAAGGGCTCTTAAAAATGTAGAAAACTTGCCCTGTTACCACGGGTCTTTAGAACACCGCTAAACACACACAAAATAAGACAGATATTACCTACAAACTTCAACCATTGCTTAAACTCTAAAAGCATTTTTTGTATTATTTTGTTTTGATACAGAAGGGAAAACTCAGCTATAAAGAAATATTAAATTTTTTTTTTTTTTTTTTTTTTTTTTTTTGTGATCAGTCTCAAGAATATTCCATTGCCTGCCTCCCCCAACTTGTGCTGATATTTTAAGGATGTGCTCAAGAGTATGAAGCAGGGTGCTTTTGTCCCTTTCTCTCCTTCCTAGTAATTCCCTCCTCCCTATCCCATAGCCAAGTAACCATCCCTCAAATGAGCCATTCCTTTTTGCTTTCATCAATGGTCTCTGTGAAATTGGGGTCGTTGTTCATGATGGCGGCGTCTGCGCTCTCTGCCGACTCCGCCCCCTTCGCTTCATTGGTATGGTAGGTGCCCTTGTGGCGGAACATGTACCGGATCAGGAAGACCAGGGTGCAGAGGATGGTGAAAATCACCACAGCAATGACGCCTGGTGGAGAAAGGAGAAGCAACAGAGGTTAGACGGGGCTTGGGTATCCCTCCATCACTGTCCCCATTTCACTACAGCTCCCTCAGACACAGCCCTCTCCCATATAAAACACAAACTCCAAAACAACAAAGATAACAAAAATGAAGTAAGATTTCTGTTTTTGTCCATGAAGGAGTAACAGGAAAATCAGGAGTAACTTCCCTTCCAGCCAAAAGTAACTAAAATACTGGACACAATCAATGAAATGACAGTCTTCAGACATTAGAAAACGGGCAGAATGGAACCATGATGTCTGAGAACAGAGAAACAAAAAGGAGGAGTCCTACAATTTTCCTCGTTTTCTGGCTGCCAGCAATTTTTGGACAGCAATGTAGGGAGGGGCGGCACAGGAAAGCACAGTGGTTTCCCTGAATGGAGAGGGGAGATAGAGCGCGTGCCAAAGCTGTGTATAGAAAGAACCCTAATACTCTGCACAGAAGTGTCTCTGAATTTGTGTCAGAATGACACTAACGTGTGCATGTACAGAATGAAAGTCATAGGCCAGGCAAAAACCAGAGCGCTCAGAGGGCTGGGAGACGTTTATGTTCCAACCAACCACATTGAAGAGACCTCATTGAACAATCAGAGCATTTAATACAGTTATAGAATGGTCATGCTGAAGATGTTTGCTAAAATAGGCCTAGAATAAAGACTACCCTAGATCTGTCCTGAAAAAGCTTTAAAGCACATCTAAATAACTTCAAGCTGCAGAGAAAAATAATTCAGAGAAAAAAAATGTAGGAAAATGTCACTTGACCAGAAGAAACATCAGTCAATTAGAAGGAGATTCAGAAATGACAGAGCATGGAATGAGCAGACAAGGACAGTACAGTAACTATTAGAAATGTGCACAGGGGTTTAAAGGAAAATATGATCAAAATGAGAGGAAAAAAATGAAATAGTGGAACTTGTAGAGGTGAAACACACAGTGTCTGAAATGAAAAAAATACTGGATCAGGCCAGGTGTGGTGGCTCACGCCTGTAATCCCAGCACTTTGGGAGGCTGAGGCGGGTGGATTACTTGATCAGGAGTTCAAGACCAGCCTGGCCAACATGGTGAAACCCGGTCTCTTATACTAAAAGTATAAAAATCAGCCAGGTGTGGTGGCACGCTCCTGTAATCCCAGCTACTCAGGAGGCCGAGGCTCGAGAATCGCTTGAATCTGGGAGGCAGAGGCTGCAGTGAGCCAAGATCGTGCCACTGCACTCCAGCTTGTGTGACAGAGTGGGACTCTGTCTGAAAAGGAAAAAAAAAAAAAAATACTGGATGAAATAATACAGACTAGATAAAATAGAAGTAAATATAACTGATCTAAATACTCCAATTAAGAAGTAGAGACAGAGTGGATAAAAAAGATGCCTACTATATGATGTCTACAAGACATGAACTTTAAATACAGGTCAAAAGTAAAAGGGTAGGAAAAGATATGAAAACAATAATCATAAGTAAGCTGGAATAGCTACATTAATATGAGACAAAGGACAAGGTTGTTAGTAGAAATGAAGAACATTTCATAATGGCAAAAGGGTGAATTCATCAAGAAGACATAATGATTCCGAATGTGTATAAACCTAACCTAAGTACAAAATAAATGAAGCAAAAACTGGCAGAACTGGTAGGAGAATTAGACCAATTTGCAATTATAGTTGGAGATTTTAACACTGTTCTGTCAGTAACTGATAGAACAATTGAACAGAAAATCAGCAAAAATTTAAAAGACCCGAACAATACTATTAAACATTACCTAATGATATTAGACCAATCCTAAACATCTTTCTTAAAATACAGGAGGAGAAAACACTACTCAGTTCATTTTATGAGACCAGCATTATCCTGATACTAAAACCAGAAAAACATTACAAGAAAACTGTGGAGCAATATTCTTTTTTTTTTTTTTTGAAGACAGAGTTTCGTTCTTGTTGCCCAGGCTGGAGTGCAATGGCATGATCTGGGCTTATTGCAACCTCAGCCTCCCAGGTTCAAGCAGTTCTCCTGTCTCAGCCTCCCAAGTAGCTGGCATTACAGGCGCCCGCCACTACGCCCAGCTAATTTTTGTATTTTTAGTAGAGATGGAGTTTCACTGTGTTGGCCAGGCTGGTCCTGAACTCCTGACCTCAGGTAATCCACCCACCTTGGCCTCCCAAAGTGCTGGGATTATAGGCGTAAGCCACCACGCCCGGCCACAATATTCTTTTAAATAGAATTTTAGTAAATCAAACCCAGCAATATGTAAAAAAGATCATATATTAGGATAATGTTAATCCTAGGAATGCAAGTTTGGTTTAACATTAAAAAATAAAGCAATGTGATTTACCACATTAAGCAAATAAGGAGTAAAACAGTATGATCATCTAAATAGATGTGGAAAAAGCATTTGGAAAACTTAGAATACTCATTCATCATACAGCTTTCAGTAAACTATGAGTAGAAGAAACTTTCTCAATCTGATAAAGGACATCTGTTGGAAACCTACAGCCAATATCCTATTTAATAGTGAAAGATCAAACACATTCCCCTAACATAGGGAACAATGCAAAATTGTCAAATCTCAACATTTATTCACTTTTGTACTGAAAATCCTACCCAGTGCAATGAAACAATAAAAGGATATAGACTGGAAAGAAACAAGTAAAAAAATCTCATTATTCTCAGATAACATGCTTGTGTTTAGGTAGACAATTCTAAGGAATATACAAAAAAAGTTATTAGAACTAACAGCAAATTTAGCAAGGTCACAGAATATGAGGCTGATATAAAAGATCAATTATACTTTTATATGCCAGAAAGAAACACTTAGAAAATGAAATTAATAAAATAGTAATTGCACAAATTTAAAAGTTGTTCAAGACTTTGCGTTGAAAACCACAATACGTTGCTGAGAGAAACTGAAGAGACAAATAAATGTATAGATACACCATGTAAGGATAGAAATACTAAGTATCGTTAAGATGTTCATTTATAGGTCTAATACAATCCCAATCTACATTATAGCCAATTTTTTTGGTAGAAATTTGTAAACCGATTCTAAAATTTATATAGAAATGCAAAAGACATAGAATAGCCAAAATAATTTTGAAAAACAAAAAAAGATTAGAGAACTTATATTGTTTATTTCAACACTTTGTATTACGGTACAACAGGTCGGGCGCAGTGGCTCACACCTGTAATCCCACCACTTTGGGAGGCTGAGGTGGGCGAATCACAAGGTCAGGAGATCGAGACCATCCTGGCCAACGTGGTGAAACCCCATCTCTACTAAAAATACAAATTAGCTGGACATGGTGGTGCATGCCTGTAAGTCCAGCTACTCGGGAGGCTGAGGTAGGAGAATCGCTTGAACCAGGGAGTTAGAGGTTGTAGTGAGCCAAGATCGTGCCACTGTACTCCAGCCTGGCGACAGAGCGAGACTCCCATCTCAACAAAAAAAGATACAACAATAAAGCAAGCATGGTATTGGGTAAGGAAAGATATATAGACCAACAAACCAAAAAGCCTAGAAAATAGACACTCACACACACATATGGTCAGTTGCTTTAAAAAAAAGTGCCAAGAAAATTCAGTTGAGGAAAAGTATAGTTTTTTTTTTTTTGTTTTCAACAAATGGTCTTGGAATAACAAGATATTCATTTGGAAAACACTGGCTTTGACTCTTCTCTCACACCATTTATAAACATCACACCATTTATAAACATCAAATTGAAGTGATTAAAGATCTAACGGTAAATGATGAAGCGATACAACTTCTAGAAGAAAGCTGAAAATCTTTAAAACTTTTGGGTAGGCAGACTTTTTAGATAGGACAAATCAACCACAAACTATAAAAAGATTGGGGCCAGGTGCAGTGGCTCACGCCTATAATCCCAGCACTTTGGGAGGCTGAGGCGAGTGGATCACTTGAGGTCAGGAGTTTGAGACCAGCCTGGCCAACATGGTGAAATCCCGTCTCTACTAAACCTGAGATCATGCCACTGTACTCCAGACTGGGCAACGGAAAGTGAGACTGTCTCAAAAAAAAAAAAAAAAAAAAAAAAGTTAGGGACCTGTTACACTTATAGGTATGCATTATACTTCAATTAAGTTGATTTAAAAAAAAAAAAGCAAAAAACAGTGAGGATTGGGATATTGATGGCAATAGGGATGTCAATATTGATCTACGCATGAGGCTCAACAGCTATCTTAGGAGAGTCAAATTATTATGTAGCTGCCCCTGGTGAGAAGAAAACACTGGAATATTTTAGATGCTACAGCTTGTTAATTTTCTGATACATTTTTATTTTTAAATTTTAATTGTGCAAATTTATGGGATACATGAGAACATTTGTTACATGTATATATGGAATAGTGATCAAGTCATAGTATTTAGGGGCCCATCAACCAAGTATAATACATTTTTGTTAGATATAGTCATCCTACCCTGCTAACAAACCCTGAATTTGTTCCTTTTATCTTACTGTATGTTTGCACCCTGTAACCCACTTCTCTTCATTCTCCTTCCTCCTCCTCCTCCTCAATTTTCCCAGTCTTATCTGTTTTTCTTTCTACCTCCATGTGTTCAAATCTTTTAACTCCTGTGTATCAGTGAGAACATGCAATATTTGTCTTCTTGTGCCTAGCTTATTTCACTTAAAATAATGATCTCCAGTAATTTTCTGATAATTTGCATTATGATAACTGAAACCAGACTGGCATTTCCCTTTTCTTTTCTTTTCTATGTATTTATTTATTTAGACAGAGTCTTGCTCTGTCGCCCAGGCTGGAGTGCAGTGGCGTGATCTTGGCTTACCGCAAGCTCCGCCTCCTGGATTCACACCATTCTCCTGCCTCAGCCTCCCAAGTAGCTGGAACTACAGGCGCCCGCCACCACGCCTGGCTAATTTTTTTTTTTGTATTTAGAGACGGGGTTTCACCATGTTAGCCAGGATGGTCTCGATCCCCTGATCTCGTGATCCACCCACCTCGGTCTCCCAAAGTGCTGGGATTACAGGTGTGAGCCACTGTGCCCAGCCTTCCTTTTCATTTTTTATAGTATGCTATCCTGGACCATTTGGGATGCAAAAGGATGAGACTGAAAAAGATCAGAGGGGATAAAGAAATGTCCTGGCTATGATCACTACTACCTCCTTACATATACTGAGTCTGTCCAGCTTACCACTACCATTTGTTTTTTACAAGCCGGCATTAAAAAGTAGCCAGGTTAGGCCAGGCGCAATGGCTCATGCCAGTAATCCCAGCACTTTAGGCGGCTGAGGCGGGTGGATAACGAGGTCAGGAGTTCGAGATCAGCCTGGCCAAGATGGTGAAACCCCGTGTCCACTAAAAACACAAAAATTAGCCAGGCGTGGTGGCAGGCACCTATAATCCCAGCTACTAGGGAGGCTAAGGCAGGAGAATTGTTTGAACCCGGAGGCAGAGGTTCCAGTGAGCTGAGATCACGCCACTGCACTCTACCCTAGGTGATAGAGCACGACTCCATCTAAAAAAAAGAAAAAAGTAGCCATGTTACATTTACTATATCTTTCTCTCTTTTTTTTTTTAAAACAGAGTCTTGCTCTGTTGCCCAGGCTGGAGCGCAGTGGTGCAATCTTGGCTCACTGCAACCCCTGCCTCCCAGGTTCAAGAGATTCTCCTGCCTCAGTCTTCCGAGCAGCTGGGATTACAGGTGTGAGCCACCATGCCTGGCTAATTTTTGTATTTTTAGTAGAGATGGGGTTTCGCCATGTTGGCTAGGCTCGTCTAGAACTCCTGACCTCAGGTAATCTGCCCACCTTTGCCTCCCAAAGTGCTGCGATTACATAGGCGTGAGCCACCGTGTCTGGCCACATTTACTATATTTCTGCATATCAGAATTCATAATCTTGTGTACTATTTAAACAACAAAATGAATCATGTAAAAATCTAGAAAACTTTTTCCTAGACTACTATGTTATTGACAATTATTGCTTTCCATAGGTGAGTAGCCCCACATGAGCCTGCTCTACACATCACCTACCTCCAATGATAGCCGAGTTTCTGTTGACTCCATTTCTTATAGCTTGGCCTTGTCCTGGATTATATGGAAAATCCGCACTGGCTGTACAGAAAGAAAGAAAGAGTCAAGTGTCAGAGTCAAGTATATTGATCCCAAATAATTTGAAACCTATTTCTCCATACAATTCGTTAACACTTACTGTTTTTCCAAATGAAATCTCCATATCTGATGGACCCTGTCTTGCCGTTGTCTCACAAAAGAATCACAACAGCCTCCATCCCTGTACCTGCTGTTTCTGTTTGCACAAGGCCTAGATAAACACGACTTACCACTTGGAGCAATATTAGAGAATCCTAGAACTCCCTGAGCTGGCTCTAGTTCCACAGACAGACGAGTTTATGCATTTGAATGTTTCTTACATTTGGTTGAAATCTGCTTCCCATCCACTTTTAACCCCATGCACAACTGGTGGCATTCAGTATATTTGTAGATGAGCTTTTTACAGCTACAGTATTAAAAAGTTTAAAAAGGAATCATTCCTTCAAACTTGTATTTTTCATGGCTGTAGTAAGACCACTGGCACACTTCAGGAGTTTGTAAGGGGGTAATAATTCAAAACAGTTGAGAAGAATATAACTGCCTAGTGAATCTATTTCTTTCCCTATTATAAATGATAAGAATCAATTGTGTTATATTTAGGTATTTCTCTAAGATAAAACAAATTTTAAGCCCGGAAAAGGCAGAATCTATCTTCTGTCATCCATAGGACCTAATCCAGCTTCAGAAACAATTCACATTTGTTGGTCTTCTGTTGGAGAAGTTAAGGTAAATCTTCCAATAGAAGCAGGTCACCTTAGTCTAAAGCAAGCTCTGGCTACTGGATGGCACCAATTAAATGTAAAAAGAATTTAGAAGTACTTATTTGGTACAATGAAATGTGTACACATTTCAAATAGGCAAATAGGTTTATGTTATGATTCAGGGAGAATGTTGCTACATACTCCATTTTCTAACACTAATATATTCCTGGGCTATGGACTTCCAAGATTATCCAGGATAATGATAAAAAGCAGGTAGAGCCCTTTTTCCTCCTCTCCCCTTGGAAATACGGCAACCAAAAAGGGAGATTCCAGATTCTGTCAACACATGTGATTTAATCCTTTCTCTTTTAGACTTTATATTCTCTTTTTTTTATGGAGGTGAGAGCTGGGGAAAGGGTCTCACTCTGTCATCCAGGCAGTGGTGTGATCTCGGCTCACTGCAACCTCTGCCTTTTAGGCTCAGGTGATTCTGCCTTGGCCTCCCAAGTAGCTGGAATTACAGGCACCTGCCACCAGGCCTGGCTAATTTTTGTATTTTTAGTAGAGGCGGGGTTTTACCATGTTGGTCAACCTGGTCTCAAACTCCTGACCTCAAGTTATCCACTCACCTTGGCCTCCCAAAATGCTGTGATTACAGGCATGAGCCGCTGCACCTGGCTAGACTTGATATTCTTGTTTAGGATGAGGAAAATTATACTTTACATTCCAAATTATCTCAACTATCTGAGTAAAAAGCACAGACATTAAGAAAGCTACAAATGAAAGCAAACTTAACTCTGAGTATTCAAGGATTTCATATTCCCCCAAGTCTTTAACTGGGGGATGCAAAATAGACCACTGATGGTTTTTGCTTGTTTTAACTGGCTTGATCCTTTTTTTTTTTTTTTTTTTTAAGATTTGGTCTTGCTGTGTTGCCCAGGCTGGAGTGCAGTGGCACAATCATGGCTCACTGCAACCTGGACCTTCCAGGCTCAAGTGTTCCTCCCGCCTCAGTCTCCTGAGTAGCTGGGACCACAGCCGTGCACCATCACGCCTGGCTAATTTTTTATTTTTTGTAGAGATGGGGTCTCCCTATGTTGCCCAAGCTTGTCTTGAATTCCTGGGCTCAAACAATTCTCCTGCCTTGGCCTTTCAAAGTGCTGGGATTACAGGTGTGAGCCACCTTGCCCGGCCAAATTGGTCCAATCCTAAATCCAATTAGCTAGGTAGGGAAATGGGGAGAACCAACGCGCAGTACGGTGTAGTCAGCTACTTTCCCATCAGCTCACTTTCCCATTTCCCTTCAGGATCTTCTAGGGTAGGTAGCATGGATTAACATTCCCAATCCCAAATGTCAGCCCAAGAATGCAAAGATCTTTCATTTATTAGGCTTATCATCAGATATAAGATTAATCCTAAAATTATCCTATGGGAATAAACCTGGTTTACATAAAAACATATAATAAAAACCTTGGCTTTCTTTTTTAAACCTGAATCTTCAGAGAAGTACTATTAGTAGATGTGACAAATGTATTCATTCACTCATTCACTAAATCTTTGTAGAATGCCTACTATATGTCAGACTTCATTCCAAGTGCTGAGGATACGCAGTGAACAATAAAATAGACAAAACGGAGAATAAAGTTCTCTAGCTAATGAGAAGTTCCTGGTCCAACATGGTCTGTTTATTCCATGCATCCTTGAACAGTTTGATTTATATAGTCTAGATAATATACTGAAGCATGGATGTGGTTTCAATTATGAACTTGTCCATTTACAGTAAATTGCCTGATATGCCACCCACAAACCATAAGCACAGGAAGATTTGGTTATGAATGTACACAATTCCCTGGCACAAGACACCCTTCAAAGACCACACGCTGTTTTTCAGGAATGAAAACTTGCACATTACTGCCCATCTTTTCCAGACTTTTTGACATTATCATTACTCTTCTCTGGACACTATTTAGTCCATATCCTTCTAGAAAGTCACCAAGCTTGTGAGCAGTCTAGCCAAAATTAGAACCCAGGTAGGGTTCATTCCAAAGTCAACAATCTCTACCCTGCCTTTTGAAGGCTAGAAAGGGACAGGGAGTTGAAGGGTTGAGGAGGTCCCGCTTGCAGACAGTTTGGCTTGGGTTGGCACTATGGAAGGAGGAGCCCTTTTAGGTGATGAGGAATTAATTAGTTTTGTATTGGACATACTGAGTTGGAGGTGCCCAGGTGGAGGACACCCAGGTGGAGATATTTACTAGATATTTGGATACTTTGTGAGTGAGTCATATTTCCTGTCTCCTTTTGATAAATGCAGAAATTTCCTGACCTCCTTTTTGTCTTCCCCTATTCCCTGCCCCGTCATGACCTTCTTTAAACAATATGTACCTTCAAAATATATTAAGTATGGTGATTAAAAAATTACAATGGTAGGCCAAGCATGGTGGCTCACGCCTGTAATCCCAGCACTTTGGGAGACTGAGGCAAGTGGATCATGAGGTTGAGAGATCGAGACCATCCTGGCCAACATGGTGAAACCCTATCTTTACTAAAAATACAAAAATTTAGCTGGGCATGGTGGCGTGCATTTTTTTCTCAAAAAAAAAAAAAAAAAAAATTAGCTGGGTGTGGTGGCGTGTGCCTGTAGTCCCAGCTACTCAAGAGACTGAAGCAGGAGAATCGCTTGAACCCAGGAGGCGGAGGTTGCAGTGAGCTGAGATTGTACCACTGCACTCCAGCCTGGCAACAAAGTGAGACTATGTCTCAAAAAACAAACAAACAAACAAACAAACAAAAATTACAGTGGTAATTTGTTGCTATTCTATTGTGTGATATTCATAATACCGTGAATGGTTTGCTTTTCTGGCTCAGGTGACATGGTTGGTAGACCACAGCATGGTTTCTCTCTGCTTCAAAGCCTGTCTTATGGTGTTGCATCCTTGGCCACAAAGCTGCAGAAAAATGTAGATGCTTAAGAGATACTCATAGACCTCTTCCTGTTTCCCTTGAGGTTACCAATAAAAACAGTAGCAGAACATATGGAAATAGTGGAAGGAGTTACCTGAGATGATGCAAGGAGAATGACAAGCGCTAGAGAGGAACATTTAAAAATATCACAGGATTGTTTTGGGTATCAATCTGAACTCCTGGGCATAGTGAAGAAGGCCCCCCTTGAGCTGTATTTCTCTCCTGGCCCTTCCCTCCTGGGGTCACTTTTCCAACTCAACATTCTAGGTATAGGTGATATGGGCAGGAGGCAGGGAAATACTGGGTAGAAGAGGGTGGAGTCCCTGGCAAGGGTTCCACCCACAAACCTGAGCCCACAGCCCTAAATGAGAACTACACAGCCTTGTTTTCCCACCCAAATGCTGCTTTTTTCCAAAACCACCCTGACCTGCCAGGCCCCCCAATCCTGTACCCATAAATACCCCAAGCTCCACTGGCAGAGGAGCAGAGCAGCATGGCAGAGGAGAGAAGAGAACAAGTGGCTGAACGTCAAGAGGAGAAGCAGCATCTGAATGTTGAAGAGGCAACTGGACAGTTGGAAAGCAGTTTGGCTCAGGATGACTGAAGAGAATTATCCTTCCATTTCATCCCTTTCCGGCTCCCCATCCCACTGAGAGCCACTTCCATCACTCAATAAAACCGTTGTGACCTGATCCTTCTCGGACGCCAGACCAAGGACCTGAGTACCAAGAGGGCAGGGGGTAAAAGGCTGTCACCCTGTCTCCACTGAGCTGGCTAACACTTAGCCATCCCCAGATAGCAACTGCTAAAAGAGCTTACCCCTAGAAGCTGCTGCGGGACCAGAGCCCAAAAGCATTCACCCCAGCTGCGGCACCCACTTGCCTGTGTGCTCCCCTTTCACAAAAGGTTTGAGTGAGCTGCACCCATTGCAAGTCCAGGGAAGGGGTCCAGGGAACGCTCCCGTCTCATAGGAGTTCCTGATGCTTCCAGTTGACACCCCTTTTCTCTTCCATATGGCACTCTGGACATCTGGTTTACTTTCCTTTTTTTTGTCCATCAGATCTTACTACTTTCCTAAAAGTATCCTCAGTGACCTCAGATTGTGTGTGTCCCTTTTCTAAATGGGAATAGTCTTAATTCTTGTGACTTCTTACATAACAGTCATCCTCTTAAAGTCAGAGACCAATCTTAATCATGTTTGCAGTTCCAATGACTAATAATGCAGTAGCAAGGGCTAAATGGATGTCCATTGACTGGCATAATTAAAATCAGTCTATTAAGAGGTATGTAAACATTGTATAGCTTCTTCTAATAATAAAGCCTTCTATGCAGGTAGAATTTTGAAAGTCAGATGCCTAGTCTCAACTAAATCCTTACAGTGAGGCAGGATTCTTATTCCTAACAAAGGAGATGGACATATTGAATATAGAAAATATATTAATGACTCCTAGTCCACTGGACTTTGGTTATTGGTAGAAAACAATTTGTAGAAAACCCTCAGGTCAGGAAGCCTTATACATTTCAAAGGCAAAAATCTTTGTTTTGTGTGAGCATTCATGTTTTCCTGGATCTCTTTATAACATAAGCCTGGTTGTCCTAATGCATGTGAGTGCTTACTCCCTTGAGGCAAAGCCATTTTATTCTGGCAATCAAAGCAATTGCTATTTTGATGGATATATTTTATTGCAACTGTCCTTTCCCCTGGGAACCAACATGCTCTTGGACATGTGCATAGAGAAAAATGAAGACCAAGAAACATGACTGAGACATGGATGATAAAGCTCATCTATTCTGCTATCATCCATGTTTCCCTCACCCAGCTTGCTGGGAGAGCTGAACAATTTTAGTGGTGTTAGAGTATCAAGGAACCTATACTTTGGGAAGCATTGTGAGTAGGTCCAAATTTGGAGTGTTAGTTTAAAATAGACTAGCTATAACATTCTCAAGACCAGTCTTTCATCAAATAAGCACAGACTATATTCAACACACTTCTCTTCTGGATCCCCAAATGACATTCCATGTTAACCACCAAAGCATGGTGCCATTCCAGTCTGATTGATAGTCTTACAAAAGCCCACATATTTCTGCATACTTCCCTTGCACATGTCCTTCCTGTGTGTGGTCATTTCTGTTCCTGTATTTGTAGACCATGTTTCCATCGCACCACTCAGAGATTAGCTGTCCTCCCCTCCTCCACCCGGCACAGGCCAGGCAGGACATATTGCTGGAGGAATTGATAATGGGAGATTCTTCTCCTAGGAGCATGCTTAGTAAACAGCCTGGCTAAGGCTTTAGTGCCCACACACATATGTACTACTGTGCTCCTCACCCAAGAAGGCAGATACATGATCGGTCCTCAAACATATTCAGACATGCTGCAGTCACACCTTCCCTTCTACTGTCTTTGTCTCCCCTATGAGAAGCAGTCTGAGAGCTCACTACTGTACATTTTCCCTTCTTTCATTTTCAAGTTAAGGAAACAAAACAAAACAAACATACTTTGTAAGAGCAGTCATATGTTGGAACTGGGTGAGAAAAAGTATACTTTCATTTTCTAAAAAAGAATATACAATATGACAGTTTCATTCCATTTCTTTTCTTTTTATTTTTTATTTATTTTTTTGAGACGAAGTCTCACTCTGTTGCCCAGGCTGCAGTACAGTGGGGCGCAATCTCGGCTCACTGCAAGCTCCGCCTCCCAGTTCATGCCATTCTCCTGCCTCAGCCTCCCGAGTAGCGGGGACTACAGGCGCCCGCCACCATGTCCAGCTAATGTTTTGTATTTTCAGTAGAGACGGGGTTTCACCGTGTTAGCCAGGATGGTCTTGATTTCCTGACCTCGTGATCAGCCCGCCTCGGCCTCCCAAAGTGCTGGAATTCCAGGTGAGAGCCACCGTGCCCGGCCAGTTTCATTCCATTTCTAAAAGTGTTTCACCCTTCTCTCCACTACATTCCTGAAAGGCTTTGCTGTGATAGCAAGATGACCAAGGAGTAAGCACCTCTCACATCTGTGTGCTGGGCAGGGGTAAGGGTGATGTCCTTCCCTTGGCCGCTGGGGCAAGAGGGACTCTTGAATGCCAGTGACAAGTTCTGAACTCCAACATCAAACAACAAAGGCCACATAGGTTGTTTAGATGCAATGACTGGTGAAGCTCTAACTTCTAAGATTATGTGAAATGAGTCATCATTTGGACTAGAGTTTCCTCAAACACTAAGCTTTCTAGGGCCCAGTCCAACTTTGAATTCTATGACCATAGAGCAACCTTCAAAGGCAAAGTTGCAAAAATGGCAGAAAATCAAGTGGTTAGTTGTGGTAGAACTGGCCCAGAAGTGCTTTTCTTCTATTGTGGAGTACAAAACATTTCATGTTGATTTACATGAAATTCAGATTTCGGGAACAAGCTGTTTAGGAAATAATAGCACTTCCTACATTTCAGGCCCTGTTGCCACTCCTTTTCATGCTAACTAGTTTAATCCTCATGTGAGCCTTGACACATTCATCCCATTTTGGAAGGATAAAAACTTGTTTGAGGTCACACAACCAGGAAATGGTGGAGCTAGTATTTGAACCCAGAAGTTGGCTCCAGAAACCATTCATTAAACACTCAGCTGAATTGTCTCTGATGAGAAGGCATCAGTCTATGCCAGCTCTATCAAATGACCAACATCATTGTAGGGTCTGAAGGCAACCAACCAATTTAGCCCAACTGCTTTTTCTGTGGTTAGTGGGCTGTCTGGGGAAGCCAACGAAATCTAAAGGCTTCTGACTGTGTTTGCTTTTCTTCAGAAGTTATCTGACAAAGGATAATTACACATGATGGCAGCATCAGCTGAGCAATGTGGCAGGCTAAGAACTCAGAGCCCACGTTGCAGAAGCACAAAAATCTGACCTTCCTTTGGTGACACATACAGACCCCTGATGGGCCAAAGCAGCACAGAGAGAATGACCCATTACCTTTGCAGAAACACAAAACCAGGAATCGTGTAAATCGTGCTTTAAAATATTATTATATTGAATATAACTTTTGATTCCATTTACAAAATATGAAGAATTATACAAGTTTCAAGGCAGATGCTTAAGTACTAGAAATTGATTTAAAAGACAGCTATAGGCTGGGTGCCGTGGCTCACGCCTGTAATCCCAACACTTTGGGAGGCAGGGGCGGGCGGATCATGAGGTCAGGAGATCGAGACTATCCTGGATAACACGGCGAAACCCTGTCTCTACTAAAAATACAAAAAATTAGTTGGGCGTGGTGGCGGGCGCCTGAAGTCCCAGCTACTTGGGAGGCTGAGGCTCAGGAGAATGGCATGAACCCGGGAGGTGGAGGTTGCAGTGAGCCGAGATTGCACCACTGCACTCCAGCCTGCGTGACAGAGTGAGACTCCGTCTCAAAGAAAAAAAAAGCCAGGCATGGTGGTACACGCCTATAGTCCCAGTTACTTGAGAGGCTGAGGCAGGAGAATTGCTTGAATCCAGGAGGGGGAGGTTGCAGTGAGCCGAGATCGTGCCACTACACTCCAGCCTGGACAACAGAGCGAGACTCTATTTCAAAAAGAAAAAAAAAAAATTGTAAGAACAGAATATTGAAAAGAGATTTGAATTCTTTAGCCTATAATTTGTCTGTCCTAGTGAATAAGGAGAGAGTAAAGCTTTTTTTTTTTTAAACTACAGAAGATAAATTTAGTGGTTGCGGTTCTTATTTACTAAGTTTCAAAATATTTAGGCTAAGAAACCAATTGCAAACAAAACATATTGAAGTGCATATAAAAATAAATTGAACTATCTAACATAAACTCCCCCAAAATGAAAGGCTCTGGAAGCTTCAGGTTGTCATATATCAGAGACAAAAAAATTAGATCATATCTGACATCTCCTAGAGAAAATATCTCCATGGAAACCACTGGAGTTTCAGCATCTAAAGTAATAATTTGAGACACTTCAACAAAATTGCTATTAATTCTAATTTAATTTAAATTGCAACATTATTTTTACAGTGAGGTCTGGGCTAGATAAGGTATCTCTGCCTTTGTTCTTAGCTGCTTTGTTGTATTACATTTTATTCTCTTTTCAAATCTGAGTTATATAGCAGAAAATGATTGTTTTTCTTAACTACTGTTTTTAGTCATTCACTATTGATATTTCTGAAACAGATATGAAAACAAATGGTTATCGACTAAGATGCTGAAGATATAAGGGACATTGTTCTATTTTAAAAGAGGATCCCTGCTAATCACATTTTTGGGAGGGAGCAATTTCTCAAAGTCAGCAGGTTTTTCTTGGGCAGAGCATTATGTGGCATGGACTGACATGATCCTGAGTTTCACATTTCTCTCTCTACCCTTTGCCTCCGTTTCTAAAAGAAACTAGCTAGCCGACATTTCCAATTTCAAATAGGGGAAGATGATTGTGACTTGGCTCCTGACTTGAGAAGTTAAACAAGCCTTACATTTCTTCTTAAAGGAGTGAGAAAGTGGCAGCTGCTAGAATGATCATCTAAGATCCAGTGGCCAAAAGAGGTCGAGTGAAGAGAAACAGAATACACAAATTTGTCATCATCGGCTATAGGTTATGATTGTTTAAATAATACCAACTTTCATATGAAAGGACTGAACGGGCAATTGATTGCATTGTACTCCCTCTTTCTACCAGTTACTTAGTTAACTTCTGAACTGTCTCAATTGCCTTTCAGGAAAAGATTTATTAATACTCAGAGCAGGCTGACATTGCACTCTTGTCTGATTAACGACAAAGATGTATTTTAATTGAAAATAACTCATTAGGCCGGGCGCAGTGGCTCACGCCTGTAATCCCAGAACTTTGGGAGGCCAAGGCAGGCGGATCACGAGGTCAGGAGATAGAGACCATCCTGGCTAACATGGTGAAACCCCGTCTCTACTAAAAAATACAAAAAATTAGCCAGGTGTGGTGGCGGGCGCCTGTAGTCCCACCTACTCGGGAGGCTGGGGCAGGAGAATGGCGTGAACCTGGGAGGTGGAGCTTGTAGTGAGCCAAGATTGCGCCACTGCACTCCAGCCTGGGCAACAAAGCAAGACTCTGTATCAAAAAAAAAAAAAAAAAAAGAAAAAAAAAAAAAGAAAAAAAATAGCTCATTATTAATATATGCTCAGACTTTGTATTTCATGAAATAAATACTAAGGTTAGGTATTTGGTGTCCATTTTCATGTGAGATAAATATGTCTTGTTATTTCTCAGGTGGGTAAATTGTTCCAGTCTTAATGTTTAGTTATAATTGTTTATAAATCAATGGTCAAAGTTATTATTGTAAAATATTATGGGCACTTGCAGAGTATTGATTATGACAGCTGGCCTTTATAGATTCTGTAGTTCCACAACCTCTCTACAGTTGAGGAGGCAAAAATGCAGAATGGATGATAATTAGGTTAAAGCCATGTGGTTGATGGGTGCCGGAGTCACTGCTACAAGGACGAGGTCTTTTGACTCCTCATTCAGGACTCTGTCCGTGCATCTTACTGTAGTTCTCAGGGCGAACCTTGAAAGTCTGGATCAGAGAGCCTCACTGCCAGGGCAGCCATCCAGCTGGCCCTCCATATCCACGGGTTCCCCATCCGTGGATTCAACCCAACTCGGATCAAAAATATTCAGGAAAGAAAGTTTCATCTGTACTGAACATGTACAGATATTTTTTTCTTGTCATTATTCCCTAAACAATCCAGTATAACAATTCTTTTTTTTTTTTTTTTTTGAGATGGAGTCTCGTTCTGTTGCCGAAGCTGGAGTGTAGTGGTGCAATCTCAGCTCACTGCACCCTCTGCTTCCTGGGTTCAAACGATTTTCCTGCCTCAGCCTCCTGATTAGCTGGAATTACAGGCACATGCCACCATGCCTGGCTAATTTTTGTATTTTTAGTAGAGATGGGGTTTCACCATGTTGGCTAGGCTGGTCTTGAACTGCTGACCTCGTGATCTGCTTGCCTCAGCCTCCCAAAGTGCTGGGATTACAGGTGTGAGCCGCCGCACCTGGCCAACAACTCTTTACATAGCATTTATGTTGTATTAGGCATTATAAGTAATCTAGAGAGAATTTAAAGTATATGGGAGGGTGTGTGTAGTTATATGTAGGTATTTACCACACTATTTGCTATCAGGAACTTGCGCATCTGTGGATTTGGGTGTCTTTGGGGATTCTGGAACCAATCCCCTGTAAACGCTGAGGCAGGACTGGACCACTTGGTTAACACTGCCGTATGGCTCTTTGTTGAGGTTTGTCGCGGCTTCTTTTCCTTTCCGCTGCAGGGTGTTTATGAATTCATGCTGATGTTAACAGGAGTGCAAGAAGGAAGAAGCCCCAAATCTGGGGGAAAATGATAAATTCGGGAAGTGCCATTTAAACCCTGGTCTGAGGGAAAGCGCTGTTTCTCCTGCTGCACAGTTTCCAGAATGCGCGTGGCGGCAGCAGGGTTCCCCGGAAGGGGCTGTCACTTCCTATGCATGCAGGGCTCTGAGTGTCAGGGACAAAGGGCTCTACACTTGTGTAACTGGTGGGTTCTTTGGCCTTGAAAAAGTGCTGAACCTCTTTAGGCTTTTTCTCCTCCTGTCTCAGTCTGAGATACCTTTGCGGGAGAGCACTCTGATTCAGAGCTTTACAACATTAAGGGGCATACAGATGCCTTGAGCTCTGGTAAAAATGCTGCTTCTGCCTGAGTTGGTCTTGGGTGGGGGACCTGGGCATCTGTATTTCTAACAGGCTCCAGAGTGCTTGAATACCCACCTCACTTTCAGTTGCAGAAATTTAATGTAGACCGTTGGTGGTTCAGGTCTCCAGCTGCTCGTGTGTGTGTGCACACGCACGCGCGTGTGCATGTGTTTTAATTTAATGCAGTGCCTGAGAGGGAACTGAAATAATTCCTTCTGAGAACCTTGTCCCTTTTCCCTTGGCCGAATCATTTGTGTGAATTTAATGATTTGCCTGCCAGAATGCCTCACAGTTCGACTCTATTAGTTCTATTTCTTTTTAGTGTTGTGAAAGCAATAATAGGAACACTGTGTTAATTTCAGAGAGAATTCTTTAGTATGTTGAATGTTGGAGCGGGGGAGTTTATTACAGTTTAGGAACAAACAGCCAAGGAGTTTAATAAATGGTTATCTTAGTATGACCTTGGATACCTTTTTCCTGGTTCAAAGCAAAAATACAAGTTGAGTCTCTAAAGCTAGTGTATCAGGGAGGAAAAATATTGGGATGTTGGCATTTAGGTTCTTGATGCTATGGATGCATTTAAAGGCATACATGAGAGAGAACAGATGCATTTTTAAATTTTCTTTTTAGAGACAGGGTCTTGCTATGTTGCTCAGGCTGATCTTGAACTCCTGGACTCATGTAGCTGGGACTATAGGCATGTGCCACTGCGCCTGGCTAGACATATTTTTAAAAATACTGAACTGTGGAAGTTTTTGAAGCTTATGGATTTGTTTTTTGAAAAAAAAATTCTTGGCCAGGTGCGGTGGCTCACACCTGTAATCCCAGCACTTTGGGAGGCCGAGGCTGGTGGATCACAAGGTCAGGAGATAAGATCATCTTGGCTAACATGGTGAAACCCCGTCTCTACTAAAAGTACAAAAAATTAGCTGGGCGTGGTGGCGGGCACCTGTAGTCCCAGCTACTTGGGAGGCTGAGGCAGGAGAATGGCGTGAACCCGGGAAGCGGAGCTTGTAGTGAGCCAAGATCACTGGACTCCAGCCTGGGCGACGAGTGAGCCTGTCTCAAAAAATTTACTGCTGGTTCTGCTGCATGGGTGCAATACAGGACACTGAAGCCATATGGTCATATTACGGTATGTCAGACAGCCTCAGTGACTGCCTCTGGCTTTATGGAATGCTGCGTCACAGATATGGGTGCTCACCAAGTTTTGTGAACACACCTGCTATACAGGAGTCTCAGCTAAGAGAACCTGTGGTTTCCTTATTAGCAAAGAATTGGTTGTTTGCTGAGTCATAGAAATAGCCCCAGTTTCCTGGGAGAGGGTGGCTGAGAAGATTATGATGTTAAAAGAGGAAAGCAATCAATTATAGTAAGTCAAAAAGGGATATTTTAAGGACATTCTCTGATGTATTTCGCCTTTCCTCAGGGAGTGGTCAGGGATTTGCACAATTCGTAAGATGAAAGTCTTCAGGAGACCCTGGATCTGTTGTCTTCAGACTTCTGCAGAGAAACACATCCCCTGAGCATTATGCAATTATCAGTGAGGGCTTTGGACTTCCACGATGCATGGCTTGGGAGCTCGGTGAAAATAACATTTTATCACTTTAAGTCTACTCAAGAGGTGCACTTCATCATTTGTGAGAATACTTAGGCACATGTTATTTTAGGAATCAAGCAAGGATGAAGGGACTCCTTTTATTCTCCCTCTGTGGAAGTTTCTGGTAAATTCAAAGGCCGTACTTTGGCTGTGGATGGATCCTTTGGAAATGGCTGAATATTATTGATTTGCTTTTATTGTCATCCTGTGTCTTTCAAGGGGAGTTCAGTGAATAATAAAAAGCATTTAAAAATATTTAATCTTCTGCTGGAACCTCCGTATCCGAACTTGCAGAAGATGCTGTTTTCAGCTTTACGTGATGAACGTGCTTCTGCACTCCGTGGGACGGTTCTGCCAATATGCGTGGGATGTTTGTGTTGTGACTGCTATTTCATCAAAATGTGAGGGTGATCCTTTTTATTCTTAAGTTTTCACGCCGGGCGCGGTGGCTCAAGCCTGTAATCCCAGCACTTTGGGAGGCCGAGACGGGCGGATCACGAGGTCAGGAGATCAAGACCATCCTGGCTAACACGGTGAAACCCCGTCTCTACTAAAAATACAAAAAACTAGCCGGGCGAGGTGGCGGGCGCTTGTAGTCCCAGCTACTCGGGAGGCTGAGGCAGGAGAATGGCGTAAACCCAGGAGGCGGAGCTTGCAGTGAGCTGAGATCTGGCCACTGCACTCCAGCCTGGGCGACAGAGCGAGACTCCGCCTCAAAAAAAAAAAAAAAAAAAAGTTTTCACAAACTAGTATAATACATAGATGAGGAGCATTGCTGAGAACATGGTGGAGTCACCCTGATCACAGGACAGGCAACCAGATTCTGGCTCCACTGTGCGGTTAGAAGGGGGGCGTGGGCAAACCTAAAGTGGTTTTAAAAATTAAATCTACACATATTTTGAGTCTTTTATGAATGCCCAGTTGGGCTCTTGGTTTTGAAATACTCTTTTCGGTTGCATTAGCACAAGGGAAATGTGTAATTCCAATCCCAAGACAATGTATTTTCTTCCAAGAAGGCTGGCTTCAGAGAACTGAATATGAAAGCCCCATGCTAAATATGCTTCCATTGTTGTCTGAGCTGTTCTCTTCTTGAGTTAACCTGAGACCTCACAAGACAACTATTTCTGCTTCCTGACAGGTGAAATGGCAAATGGCCATCAAGGAGAAATTGACGAAACAAATTATCCTTGGTTATTAAAGCTTCCTGATGGTTCCCCACACCATTCCTCCCTGGTGCTGGCTCACATCATTACAAAGATAGCGTGATAAAGTCCTGGCATAAGCCGTGTGGCTCTGTCACAGTTCTTCTCATTCATGTCAACAGAGTGTGAAAAAACATTTAATTGGCTCTAGCAGCCTTGGGGATGATGTATTCCTTATCTGCAAGGGGAAAGTGGAACAAGGAAGAGCAAAGTTGTATTTAGAGGCCGGAATTTCACCAACAGGTATGCAAATTACATATCCTTCCAGACTTCTGCATTATATTTAAAGGGTGATAGAAAATAGTCAGTTCAGAATAAAGAACTGGAATTGTATGTTTTAATCCAAAAATTTCATTGAGAGGAAGGAATAGTGGGGAAAAAAAATCACTGAATCTGAAATATATGCATTTTCCACTTGATAATGCTACTCTGCATACTTTTGAGCAAGATGCTATGAACTCAGTCCCCATTGCTTCACAATCCTGATGCACACTAGGAATCCCTTGGATGGGGACCAGGCATCAGGATTTGTAAAAGGCTCCCCAGGTGACTAAACGTACAGCCAGGGCTGTGCACAGTGCTTCTGTGGCCACCCATTCAGTGTTTGCTGAGGGAATGAATACATTTATTTTCTCTGAGCTGCATTCTCCTTATCTTTAAAATGTGGCTGATAATGTCCACTTTGCCTATCACATGTGGCCATTCCAGGATAAAACAAAATCATGCATTGAAAGCATTTCAACCCTTAAAATCGTTTATAAATTTATCTGTATCCTTTCCAGTTTTCTAAAAGTTAAAGTTCCGAAGTAAATGACTGAAAATCATTTTAGCATGTTTAAAGGGGAGTTTCCAAAGCAATTCATCTTATTCTCTATGTTTGAAATAATTGTAACTCCATACATTCCTATGGATATTTATGTACAATTACATTTCAACATAAAGCTGATTTTAATTTTTTAAAAGTCTTTCAGCGTTGCTCTCAGGAACAAACTCAACAGCAGAATTAGGAATCTGCATCCGTCTTTAGAATTTCTGAATAGTCTATGCAGAGCACGTGGAATCAGACAAAGATCTCAAAGGAGTGAAGCAATTTATCATGTATTAGTTATTGGTATTTACACAGTGACTCTCCTCTGAAAAGCATGTGGTGATGGGTTAAAAACCTCATCAGGAAAATGTTTCTGCAACTGTAGAGATCATAGCAAGGACAAGGTGCTGATTGGCCAGCAGAGGTGGAACTAACATTTCTAGGTGGTGACTGGCAGAGATTCCCCTGGGAGAATTCACACCTGGGAATTCTGACAATTGTCTTTTTAAATGAGGCAGTAAAAGAAGTGATGGCGGATAATTTAGAGGGTGTTGTGCGCCTCTGAGTGCCTCCACAGCTGAGTGATATGGTGCTGTAACAGATGCATGATATTGAAGAACACTCAAAAATGCAGTACAGTAGAAAGCATTTGAATGGGGGATTGCTGAGGGCCAAGGAAAGACACCCAAGTCAAGGGATAACACTGAGCTCAACTCGCCTCCATTTTCATGAGCTACTCATAGCATTCCTGTGGCAAAAATGAATACTGTGACTTGCTGGAGTCAGTGGTTCTGCCATCAACGGAGAAGTCACCATGGCAACATGTACAACCACGTTGCCCTGCACTTAGCCAGCCCCACGTGACACAGGCTAACAGCTGCAATGATTTCCAGGTACAGACCCCGGGAAAATGCACCTTTGAGTACCATGCCAGGTAGGGTGGGGGTCGGAGGGTGGACAGCCCAGGGTGAAGAGTGGGACAGAGTCCTAACCTCCCTGGGGTTCGAAATCTATCATAGGGGATAAAGGGAAAGAAAGGTAGAGGAAAATTAGGAATGAAAGAATTTCCCAGCAGGGAAAAAACAATGACCTTAGAGATTGGAAAGCTGGATGTTTGTGCCAGTTTTGATGTGTTATCACTGGAGTTTCAGAGAGTTAAGTGATCCTGGTTAAGAGAGAACAGAAGTCTTTGAATAAAGGCAGCCCCGGACATGGCTAGGCCTGTGGAGCCACTAGAAAGCAGCCTGCCTACACAGAGGATGGCCTGTGAGGTGTTCAATGCTGAAGGGGAATCCAGCCCTGCTGCCAGTCATGTTTAGCCACCTAAGTGACGTTTTGCTCTTCGATTATTTCTTCATCATGTCTGAGCCTTGACAGAGCGCACCCTCAACCGCTTTTCAAAACACAAGCCTGCCAAGTCTATTCTCTCAGTGATGTGGGATGGCTTTGTCAACTTAAGCTGGTCTCTGAGTTCTTTTCAGGTCCCTTAGCAAAAAGTCTAGGGAAAGCCATTGATGTCAATTACATCTGGAGGGTGCAGTCCTGGGCCGGAGGCAGGGCTGGGGCAGGAGAGGTGTGGTCGGAAGAGAGAGTGCGGCTGGAGCTCAGATTTGTTGACTTCGGTTCACATTCTTAGAAGACGATGATACACGTGCTCCACCAAGAAGGAAAATAAGAGAGCCAAACATTCAGATTACAAAGTTAGAGACCAGCTAATATAAATTTTAAAAAGACATAATGGTGGAAACAATTGATAAATAAGTCCAAGAGGTGGTTATTTAAGAAAAGAAAAGCCATGTAATCTAATCAATGGGCGGGGGGAGGGGGGGAGCAACAAAAACATTCAATATAAAAAACATGAAAAAGGGAATGGAAATTAAATTATTAAAAAGTTTGTTCAACTCCACAGTAACGAGTTTGAAACCCTAGGTTAAATGCATGAATTTCTAGAAAAATATAGCAGGTATTATCCTAGATGGAAAGAAAAATCTAATTAGACATAAAATAATTATCAAAAAATAACTTGAGAGAGTTGTCAAAGATCTGCTCCCACAAAAAGCAGTGGGCTCAAGTGGTTTTCCAGAGGCAGTGCTCCAAAGCTGCTTCTCTCCTTGCCACTCCCAGTGTGTTCGAGGGACCCGCAGCATCAGCATCACCTGGGAGCTTGTTGGAACTGCAGACTCTCAAATCCCATTTCTGACCAGCTGAATCTGCATTTGCTAATTTCCTCCAGGTGATTCTAAGCACATTAAAATTTGGATGACACTTATTTGAATCATTTGACAACTTGGAGAGAGATGGAGAAGTCCTGCATGGTGTGACTGGGTGTCACAAGGTAATGAACTTATACAAAAACCTTAATCCCAGTAAAAATTTTAAACAATTGCAACGAAATGATTGAAATTCTTAAATCCATGTGGGAAAAGCAAATGTGCGAGGATGAACAAGAAAATTCTGAAAACAAAACAGAAAAGGAAAATTATTAGCTCTATGAGCCACTAAATGTGGTAATAAAAGCTCAATTATAATACTGCAGTTTGCTCCCATGTCACGAGGTGTCATATCAATGTGAGAGTCCAGAAGGGACTCAGATATGAAGGGAATTTAGAAGATGGTAAAGGTGAAGAGGATGGATCCTCAACCAATGGGGCTGCAACAGTGGGCCATTTGGGAAAAAAAGTGAGATTTTTACCTTCCACCTTCCACCCAAATAAATTTCCAGTGAAGAAAATATGTAGAACTTACAAATAAAACCTAAAATTATTATAAAAAACATGGAATAATTTTAAAAATAAGTTCTGAATAGAGAAGGCATGTCACAAATCCCAAAAGCCATAAAACACTTTACATTTCACTATGTAAAATTTGGAAACTTTTACATGGAAAAAAAATCCCATGAATTCAAAAAAATGGAGCTCAAACAGGGAAAACATCCAAAGATGTATTAAAATACTAAGTAATACATAAAGAACACTTATAAATCAATAGGAAAGAATATAAAAATATAAATATTGGGGCAAAGAATATAAAGAGGTAGTTCATGGAAAAATAAATAAAAGTGATATATAAACATAGGCAAAGATACTTAACCCAACTCATAATGAAATACAAACTATAACAAGAAAATTTTATTTTTCATATAGAACAGCCACATTTAAAAGAAAAAAATGATGCACTGTTTTGGTGAGGATGTGTGGGGAAAAGGTATTCATAGATTGTTGGACTGTCAATTGGATTATATCATTGGAGGATGGTTTGTAGTAGTGTCAAAATTAAAAATACACATATCCTTTGACTCAACAAAATCACAGGTACAATGTGATTTTCTATGAAAACACTGTAGAAACAAAAGGTGGCATACACCTGAAATGACCAATCAAAAATAGGTAACACTAATATCATAGTTGATTTGAGATACATAAATGCGCTTGGTGTTTTTGCAGGAAAAGTGGAATTTGGATCATTTGCAGGAAAATGCATGTTAGCAAGCGGGGGATGATAGGTTTTCTTTACACGATGAAATGTGAACTGTGTTGGTGACTGAAGAGGGAGAAAGACAAATAACATAATAAAAAGATTGACTGTAAGAGATAAATATGCATTAATCATGCAGTCTTAGCATAAGAAGATAAAAGGGATCTGCTCAGAAATAATTGAGATATAATTATAAGAGCTGGAATGATTACTTTTAAGTGTTTGCAGGTGGTAAAGAAAACCAATGTTCAGCTTGTAACTATGAAGAAAATGGGATATATATAATTTCAAAATGTTCGTTATATCCATAACTCTTTTGCACATGAAGATATAAAAATATGGCCAGATGATAGACAGGAAACTTGGAATATAGACAGAAATCAACGCCTCAGAAGTCATAACAATGGAGGTAAGAGGCCTTCAGAAATCAGTCTACTGTGGCCAGTGATAAAGTGTCTGATGTGGTGAAGAGGAAGCCTGAATTCCCAGCTCAGTGCTGGGTATACTCCAGTCTAATAGGGGTATGGGGTTGTTACATTGAGTGATCCCAAGTACCAAGTTCCATCTAGTTCCTAATATATCTGGGAGAAGACCCACATGCCTAAGAGGGCTGGTTTTTCAGCCACTCTGCCAACCTGAGTGATCCACCGGACCAGCTTGGCAGTGGATTCTCAACCCTGGATTCTTGACAATCCTGGCCTTGGTCCTGGGGAGGTGGAGAATTGGGTGTTAATTCTCTTCCCTCCACTCCTGCTTTCGGATTTTCCATGTCCTACCCATTTCCCTGTCAGAGAAGCTGTGAGAATTCCTGGTCAAGGACCTCTCAGTATCAGATGCAGTTAGCATTAGGGCAGAGAACCAGATAAGGTTACAGCAGATGCTGTGAATTTACCTACTAGCAACTTACAGAAGCCGACTCCCAGTTCCTTTCTGGGGTGAGATGCACCACATCATACAGCATGCAACTTGTGCTGAGAATCTAGCCTGGACCTACTAGAAGTCCTTTAATATAACTAGCTGTGGCCGGGCGCGGTGGCTCATGCCTATAATCCCAGCACTTTGGGAGGCTGAGGCAGGTGTATCACGAGGTCAAGAGATTGAGACCATCTTGGCCTCTACTAAATCTTGTTTCTACTAAAAATACAAAAATTAGCCCCGTCTCTACTAAAAATACAAAAATTAGCTGGGCGTGGTGGTGCATGCCTGTAGTCCCAGCTACTCAGCAGGCTGAGGCAAGAGAATTGCTTGAACCCCAGAGGCAGAGGTTGCAGTGAGCCAAGATCGCACCACTGCACTCCAGCCTGGTGACAGAGCGAGGCTCCATCGCAAAATAATAATAATAATAATAAGCTGCAATCTTTACAACTAGAAGATCCCTTAGGAAATGAAACGTTACATCCAAAAGTGCTTCATCTATTTTAATGATATTTTAAAGAAGATCCTAGGATGTGGCCTTTGGTCTGATGTATTCTGCATCCAATATCATGAATGTGATAAAACATCCTAAAGCTTAACACAAACGCCTTGTCAAACAGCTTGGTGTGCAGCTTGGAGTTGCTCCTTAGTGCAGAAATTTATGGGATCAGACTCTTGGATTTCTTTTTTCTGGTGTTTGTTTTGTTTTTGTATTTTACAGAACGTGCACTGCCATCTGCGGCTGTCTTCCTGCTGGCAAGTCCTTTCATTCCAAGCAAATAAGATTCCCTAAATTAGACAAAAAGGAAAAAACACACAACAGAGTCCATAATTCTGAGAGGTGAATCACGGCAATTGCCTGGCATTCCGTGACCTTTAAATAAACCTTAACTCAGGTCTGGGGGTTACTTTTTCTACCTTGTAACTACTCTTCTAAAAATATTCCTAAGGACCATATAATGGTTTAGAAACAGGCTGTACTTATTATCAAAGAGGGAAATAACTAGGAAGAAAAAAAGAGTGGCGGTTTCTAATAGAGCAGAACTGGTTTAAATCAAGTCAACTTAAATAATAATGTGTAAGTCTTTTGTTTACCTCATCCCCCTATAAAAATGTGTTCTTAAAGCCCCATGCTAGGCCCCAGTGCTTGGGGTGATCTTTCTCTACTGCCTGGTGTTTCTCAAACTCCAGTCAGGTGAAAATCACCTTCACATTTTTCTTGACATATACTGTAAAATCCAAGTATTATTTATTTACTTATTTTCACAAAATTCGTTAAATTTCTTATTTAAATAAATATATTGATAAGACTTTACATCCTAGTAATTCTTTTTTTTTTCTTTTTAATTATACTTTAAGTTCTAGGGTACATGTGCACAACCTGCAGGTTTGTTACATATGTATACATGAGCCATGTTGGTTTGCTGCACCCATTAACTCATCATTTACATTAGGTATAGCTCCTAATGCTATCCCTGCCCTCTCCCCCCTACCCACAATAGGACCCGGTGTGTGATGTTCCCCTTCCTGTGTCCAAGTGATCTCATTGTTCAATTCCCACCTATGAGTGAGAACATGCAGTATTTGGTTTTCTGTTCTTGCGATAGTTTGCTGAGAATGATGGTTTCCAGCTGCATCCATGTCCCTACAAAGGACACAAACTCATCCTTTTTAATGGCTGCATAGTATTCCATGGTGTATATGTGCCACATTTTCTTAATCCAGTCTGTCACTGATGGACATTGGGGTTGATTCCAAGTCTTTGCTATTGTGAATAGTGCCGCGGTAAACATACGTGTGCATGTGTCTTTATAGCAGCATGACTTATAATCCTTTGGGTATATCCCCAGTAATGGGATGGCTGGGTCATATGGTATTCCTAGTTCTAGAGCCTTAAGGAATCGCCACATTGTTTTCCACAATGGTTGAACTAGTTTACAGTCTCACCAACAGTGTAAAAGTGTTTGTATTTCTCCACATCCTCTCCAGCACCTGTTGTTTCCTGGTTTTTTAATGACTGCCATTCTAATTGGTATGAGATGGTATCTCATTGTGGTTTTGATTTGCATTTCTCTGATGGCCGGTGATGATGAGCATTTTTTCATGTGCCTGTTGGCTGTATGAATGTCTTCTTTTGGGAAGTGTCTGTTCATATCCTTTGCCCACTTTTTGATGGGGTTGTTTTTTTCTTGTAAATTTGATTGAGTTCTTTATAGGTTCTGGATATTAGTCCTTTGTCAGATGAGTAGATTACAAAAATGTTCTTCCATTCTGTAGGTTGCCTGTTCACTCTGATGGTAGTTTTTTTTGCTGTGCAGAAGCTCTTTAATTAGATCCCATTTGTCAATTTTGGCTTTTGTTGCTGTTGCTTTTGGTGTTTTAGACATGAAGTCCTTGCCCATGCCTATGTCCTGAATGGTATTACCTAGGTTTTCTTCTAGGGTTTTTATGGTTTTAGGTCTAACATTTAAGTCTCTAATCCATCTTGAATTAATTTTCGTATAAGGAGTAAGGAAAGGATCCAGTTTCAGCTTTCTACTTAGGGCTAGCCAATTTTCCCAGCACCATTTATTAAATAGGGAATCCTTTCCCCATTTCTTGTTTTTGTCAGGTTTGTCAAAGATCAGATGGCTATAGATGTGTAGTATTATTTCTGAGGGCTCTGTTCTGTTCCATTGGTCTATATCTCTGTTTTGGTACCAGTACCATGCTGTTTTGGTTACTGTACCCTTGTAGTATAGTTTGAAGTCAGGTAGCGTGATGCCTCCAGCTTTGTTCTTTTGGCTTAGGATTGTCTTGGCAATGCGGGGTCTTTTTTGGTTCCATATGAACTTTAAAGCAGTTTTTTCCAATTCTGTGAAGAAAGTCATTGGTAGCTTAATGGGGATGGCATGGAATCTATAAATTACCTTGGGCAGTATGGCCATTTTCACGATATTGATTCTTCCTATCCATGAGCATGGTATGTTCTTCCATTTGTTTGTGTCCTCTTTTATTTCACTGAGCAGTGGTTTGTAGTTCTTCTTGAAGAGGTCCTTTACATCCCTTGTAAGTTGGATTCCTAGGTATTTTATTCTCTTTGAAGCTATTGTGAATGGAAGTTCATTCATAATTTGGCTCTCTGTTTGTCTGTTACTGGTGTATAAGAATACTTGTGATTTTTGCATATTGATTTTGTATCCTGAGACTGCTGAAGTTCCTTATCAGCTTAAGGAGATTTTGGGCTGAGACAGTGGGGTTTTCTAAATATACAATCATGTCATCTGCAAACAGGGACAATTTGACTTCTTCTTTTCCTAACTGAATACCCTTTATTTCTTTCTCTTGCCTGATTGCCCTAGCCAGAACTTCCAACACTATGTTGAATAGGAGTGCTGAGAGAGGCCATCCCTGTCTTGTGCCAGTTTTCAAAGGGAATGCTTCCAGTTTTTGCCCATTCAGTATGATATTGGCTGTGGGTTTGTTGTAAATAGCTCTTACTATTTTGAGATATGTTCCATCAATACTGAATTTATTGAGAGTTTTTAGCATGAAGGGCTGTTGAATTTTGTCAAAGGCCTTTTGCAGAAAAGGCCTTGAGATAATTTATTGAGATAATCATGTGGTTTTTGTCTTTGGTTCTGTTTATATGCTGGATTACATTTATTGATTTGTGTATGTTGAACCAGCCTTGCATCCCAGGGATGAAGCCCACTTATTATGGTGGATAAGCTTTTTGATGTGCTGCTGGATTTGGTTTGCCAGTATTTTATTGAGGATTTTTGCATTGATGTTCATCAGGGATATTGGTCTAAAATTCTTTTTTTGGTGTATCTCTGTCAGGCTTTGGTATCAGGATGATGTTGGCCTCGTAAAATGAGTTAGGGAGGATTCCCTCTTTTTCTATTGATTGGAATAGTTTCAGAAGGAATGGTATCAACTCCTCCTTGTACCTCTGGTAGAATTCGGCTGTGAATCCATCTGGTCCTGAACTTTCTTTGGTTGGTAGGCTATTAATTATTGCCTCAATTTCAGAGCCTGCTATTGGTCTATTCAGGGATTCAACTTCTTCCTGGTTTAGTCTTGGGAGAGTGTAAGTGTCCAGGAAATCATCCATTTCTTCTAGGGTTTCTAGTTTATTTGTGTAGAGGTGTTTATAGTATTCTGATGGTAGTTTGTATTTCTGTGGGGTCAGTGGTGATATCCCCTTTATCATTTTTTATTGCATCTATTTGATTCTTCTCTCTTTTATTTTTTATTAGTCTTGCTAGCAGTCTATCAATTTTGTTGATCTTTTCAAAAAACCAGCTCCTGGATGCACTGATTTTTTGGAGGGTTTCTTGTGTCTCTACCTCCTTCAGTTCTGCTCTGATCTTAGTTATTTCTTGCCTTCTGCTAGGTTTTGAATGTGTTTGCTCTTGCTTCTCTAGTTCTTTTAATTGTGATGCTAGGGTGTCAATTTTAGATCCTCCTGCTTTCTCTTGTGGGCATTTAGTGCTATAAATTTCCCTCTACACACTGCTTTAAATGTGTCCCAGAGATTCTGGTATGTTGTATCTTTGTTCTCATTGGTTTCAAAGAACATCTTTATTTCTGCCTTCATTTTGTTTTGTACCCAGTAGTTGTTCAGGAGCAGGTTGTTCAGTTTCCATGTAGTTGAGTGGTTTTGATTGAGTTTCTTAGTCCTGAATTCTAGTTTGATTGCACTGTGGTCTGAGAGACAGTTTGTTATAATTTCTGTTCTTTTACATTTGCTGAGGAGTGCTTTACTTCCAACTATGTGGTCAATTTTGGAATAAGTGTGATGTGGTGCTGAGAAGAATGTATATTCTGTTGATTTAGGGTGGAGAGTTCTGTAGATGTCTATTAGGTCTGCTTGGTACAGAGCTGAGTTCAATTCCTGGATATCCTTGTTAACTTCCTGTCTTGTTGATCTGTCCAATGTTGACAGTGGGGTGTTAAAGTCTCCCATTATTATTGTATGGGAGTCTAAGTCTCTAAGGACTTGCTTTATGAATCTGGGTGCTCCTATGTTGGGTGCATATATATTTAGGATAGTTAGCTCTTCCTGATGAATTGATCCCTTTACCATTATGTAATGGCCTTCTTTGTCTCTTTTGATCTTTGATGGTTTAAAGTCTGTTTTATCAGAGACTTGATTGCAACCCCTGCTTTTTTTTGGTTTTCCATTTGCTTGGTAGATCTTCCTCCATCCCTTTATTTTGAGCCTATGTGTGTGTCTGCATGTGAGATGGGTCTCCTGAATACAGCAAACTGATGAGTCTTGACTCTTTATCCAATTTGCCAGTCTGTGTCTTTTAATTGGACCATTTAGTCCATTTCCATTTAAGGTTAATATTGTTACGTGTGAACTTGATCCTGTCATTGTGATATTAGCTGGTATTTTGCTTGCTAGTTGATGCAGTTTCTTCCTAGCATCAATGGACTTTACATTTTGACATGTTTTTGCAATGGCTGGTACCTGTTGTTCCTTTCCATGTTTAGTGCTTCCTTCAGGATCTCTTGTAGGGCAGGCCTGGTGGTGACAAAATCTCTAAGCATTTGCTTGTCTGTAAAGGATTTTATTTCTCCTTCACTTATGAAACTTAGTTTGGCTGGATATGAAATTCTGGGTTGAAAATTCTTTTCTTTAAGAATGTTGAATATTGGCCCCCACTGTCTTCTGGCTTGTAGAGTTTCTGCTGTGAGATCTGCTGTTAGTCTGATGGGCTTCCCTTTGTGGGTAACCCGACCTTTCTCTCTGGCTGCCCTTAACATTTTTTCCTTCATTTCAACTTTGGTGAATCTGACAATTATGTGTCTTGGAGTTGCTCTTCTCGAGGAGTATCTTTGTGGCATTCTCTGTATTTCCTGAATTTGAATGTTGGCCTGCCTTACTAGGTTGGGGAAGTTCTCCTGGATGATATCCTGCAGAGTGTTTTTCAACTTGGTTCCATTTTCCCCATCACTTTCAGGCATAGCAATCAGACATAGATTTGGTCTTTTCACATAATCCCATGTGGAGGCTTTGTTCATTTCTTTTTACTCTTTTTTCTCTGCACTTCTCTTCTCACTTCATTTCATTTTCAATCACTGATACTCTTTCTTCCAGATGATCGAGTTGGTTACTTAAGCTTGTGCATTTGTCACGTAGTTCTTGTGTTATGGTTTTCATCTCTATCAGTTCTTTTAAGGACTTCTGTACATTGGCTATTCTAGTTAGCCATTCATCAAATCTTTTTTCAAAAGTTTCTTTTTGCTGGTTACGTAGTTCCTCCTTTAGCTCGGAGAATTTTGATCAACTGAAGCCGCCTTCTCTCGACTCGTCGAAGTCATTCTCCGTCCATCTTTGTTCTGTTGCTGGCGATGAGCTGTGTTCCTTTGGAGGGGGAGATGCACTCTGATTTTTTTGAATTTCCAGCTTTTCTGCACTGCTTTTTCCCCATCTTTGTGGTTTTATCTGCCTTTGGTCTTTGATGATGCTGACGTACTGATGGGGTTTTGGTATGGGTGTCCTTTCTCTTTGTTAGTTTTCCTTCTAACAATCAGGACCCTCAGCTGTAGGTCTGTTGGAGTTTGCTTGAGGCCCACTCCAGACCCTGTTTGCCTGGGTATCAGCAGCACAGGCTGCAGAAGATAAAATATTGCTGAACAGCGAGTGTTGCTGTCTGCTTCTTGCTCTGGAAGCTTCGTCTCAGGGGTGTACCCTACCGTGTGAGTTGTGAGGTGTCGGTCTGCACCTAGTAGGGGATGTCTCCCAGTTGGGCTACTCAGGTGTCAGGGACCCACTTGAGCAGGCAGTCTGTCCATTCTCAGATCTCAACCTCCGTGTTGGGAGATCCACTGCGCTCTTCAAAGCTGTCAGACAGGGGCATTTACCTCTGCTGAGGTTTCTGCTGCTTTTTGCCTACTGAGTAATTCTATTGCCTGTCAAGGCACTAACCAGAAGCCTGTTCTCTCTTTATTATAAGGTGAAATACAGTCATGGGAGAGGTGTTAAAGGCATGCGAGAACCAAATAGAGACTTTCTCTTTTACAAAATCATAAGGGTTGAAAGACAAATGAACAGGAAATGACTTGCTTTGTATGTTACATGAGGCCATGTCTCTTTGCTCCCATAATCATGACCCCCTAGCTACATGTTGCACTGCTCCAGAAGCCAGAGACTGCACTACAAATGACATCTGTTGTAGTTGTACAGTGTACAACCTGACCAACCATAAATGTCCCTCATTTTAGAAAACACTGATTGATAGAGCCCAAAAGGCATTGGAGAGGTAACAAATAGCTCAGTCAGTAGTGTTACAGAAGAGAAAAAGAATCTTATTACATGGAGACAGCATACCTTAGAACCTATTTTCTCTTTTTATCATTTAATATGATTTCAGACAGTAGAAAGACACATACGGGAGCAGAAAGATCACAAGACCTATGGGTAGATGTCTTCAATTCTAATTTCCATTCTAACACCAAGTTCCTACAAACATCCTGGTATAGGTATGAATTGACTAGCCCTGGTTGATCACCAAGATCCCTTTAAGGCCATATGATTCCTTACTCTTCACAGCAAGGCACCTGCTATATTTTCAGAAAAGCACAGCCCTCATTTTAAAGCAGCATCTTTTTCTATCTTTCAAAGTAGGTTAGCAGCCAATTCAAAACACTGAGCAATAATTTGACATCTTCCTCAAACTGAGGTTCCTTCCTGGCATGCAGCCCCTTCCATAAGGGGGTGCTTTCACTGGAGCCACCAAGTCCTGCCTCACACCACAAATGTATTGTTCATTTGTTTGTTTCAAGTCTGCTTTTCCAGTTGCAAACAGGCAGATCAGTTCTCCTGAGATTTAGGTAAAAACGTCTCCTCTATCTGGGTGAGCTTCCTTATAAAATGGCCAGAGAGCCCTGTCTCTTTGTAAGCTTGATGGTACAGCCTTTCTATTTCTGATTTCACCACCTAAAGGCTTCACTGTTTCTCATAAACCATGTTTTGGGCAGTATGTGGGTATTCAGTTTTTTCCTTTGGTAACCTTATTTACCAAAGGGACCCTTTTATTTGGTGAGTGATTCTCGACCTTGGTCACATACTGGACACTCCTGGGGAGGGGGGTTTACATCACACACACCCATGTCCCCCGCATCCCCCCAAGGGTCTGATTTGGTCTGTCTGGGGTTTAGGACTAGATATTGGGATTTTTCTTTTTAAAAAATAATCATTCAGATGGCATCCTTTCCCTTTCACTCTCCCAAAGGAAGAGAAGAGGGATCGTCAGTGGCAAAAGGCAACTGCCGAAAAGCACCACCAAGAGCCGGCTTCATGCTCAGGAGTGAATGCTGAGCCTCCTCCTCGTGGTTTCCGCTGCTCCACAAGTTCAGAGAAACCTCTCTGGTAAGAAACTGTAGAAGTGGTGCATGGAAGTGTTACCAGAAAGGGTTCCTGATCCAGACCCTCAGAGAGGGTTCTTGGATCTTACACAAGATCCAAGAATTTAGGGTGCATCCGTAAAGTGAAAGCAAGTTTATTAGTGTACTAGTCTGTTTTCATGCTGCTGATAAAGACATACCTGAGACTGGGTAATTTATACAGGAAAGAGGTTTAATGGACTCACAGTTCCACATGGCTGGGGGAGCCTCACAATCATGGCAGAAGGCAAGGAGGAGCAAGTCACATCTTACATGGATGGTGGCAGGCAAAGAGAGAGCTTGTGCAGGGAAACTCCCCATTATAAAACCATCAGATCTTGTGAGACTTATTCACCATCACGACAACAGCATGGAAAGACCTGCCCCCATGATTCAATCACCTCCCACCAGGTCCCTCCCAAAACACATGGGAATTCAAGATGAGACTGGGGTGGAGACACAGTCAAATTGTATCAATTAGGAAAGTAAAGGAATAAAAGAACAGCTGCTTCATAGAGCAGCCCCAAGGGCTGCTGGTTGCCCATTTTTATGGTTATTTCTTGATGATATGCTAAACAAGGGGTGGATTATTCATGCCTCCCCTTTTTAGGCCCTATAGGGTAACTTCCTGACATTGCTGTGGCATTTATAAACAGTCATGGTGCTGGCGGGAGTGTAGCAGTGAGGCTGACCAGAAGTCAATGTCATTGCCATCTTGGTTTTGATGGTTTTTAGCTGGCTTCTTTACTGCAACCAGTTTTATCAGCAAAGTCTGTGAGCTGTATCTTGTGCCAATGGCCTATTTCATCCTGTGACCAAATGCCCTAACCTCCTGGGGATGCAGCCCAGTAGGTCTCAGCTTTATTTTACCCAGCCCCTATTAGAGATGGAGTTGCTCTGGTTCAGACACCTCTGACAGAAGTATAGTCTTAATCAGGATTTTAAAAAGCTCCCCAGGTAGTTCTAAAGTGCTTCCAAGATTGAGACGCACTACACATGATTAGAGCTTTTAAATTGCAGTGGTAAGTTACCCGGGAACCATGCTAAAAAACACACAAATGCTGATTCAGTCAGTATGGGGTGTGGGCCTGAGAGTCTGCATTTCTAAAAAGCTTTCAGGAGACCCAGTGCTGCTTGTCGAGGACCAAACTTCCCAGGTACCGGATAAGATAATCTACTTCCAAATGTCCTCTAGTCAAGCCACGCCTCACGAGCTCTCACGTGATTTTCTTCCTGTCCTAACCCTACACAGAATGAAGTACCTCATGCTATTTACAGGTAGGAAGGCATTTTTGTGTATACACTGTTCTGTTTTTAAATATCTGATAGCAACAAATCTTATTCTAGTCAAACATGAAATATTACCAGAAAAGTACAAAACCCTAAAGTCCAAATTTGGAGTGATGACCTTAGGCTCACAAAACCAGAGTGCAGTTGCTGATGTGGGGGATGCACTTAGAACCTGAGTTGGTATGGAACTTATTTTAAACTGAAGCCACTGAGAATTCAATAGGTGCAGAAAGAAGCCTTCTTGGTGCTTCCTTTATCTGACAAAAAGCAGAGATTTCTGGAAAAATGAGGCTGCCGTACTTCCCTCTTACAGGTGGCTTTTACTCCCAGGGAGAAGATCAAGAAACCCACCATAAGTCTGCTCTCCAGGGAAGTTTTATGGCCATGAATGCGATGCAGAGATCACTCAGGCCTGTATGAACAAGCACCATCCCAAACTCTTCATCTCTCATTTGTTCTTCTAGAAACCCGTGTATTCTTCCTATAGAGGCCTTTTCCCCCACCGCCTCTTTTCCCTACTAAGCTGGACATACAAGTTTCTAGCTTTAGCTACTTATTGAGTTTCTTCTTTTTGAAGCTCCTATATGCATACAAATAAGGTCCCCCTGCCCACCTGTTAATCTGTCTTTTATCAGTTTGATTTGCAGGCCCCCAGGTACTGAACTGAACAGGACAGAGGAAAAGTATTTCCTCCCTGACACTGAGCAACTGGAGGCTGCTGTTAAGTAACCTTCCCTCATTTCTACATCCGTCCTCCGTCCCTCCTTCTAGCCCCTCAACCCACATTGTGTCTCATGTTCCTATTCACCTAAAAAAAAAAAAGGAAAATCAAATAATACTGTTTAAATAAACCTCTGCCTTATAGTTTGTAAACTGTTTTCTGTCGTTTTGTTTTGAGACAGAGTCTTGCTCTGTCACTGCTGGAGTGCAGTGGCACCATCTCAGCTCAATGTAACCTTTGCCTCCCAGGTTCAAGCAATTATCCTGCCTCAGACTCCTGAGTAGCTGGGATTACAGGCATGTGCCACCACGCCTGGCTAATTTTTGTATTTTTAGTACAGACAGGATTTCACCATGTTGGTCAGGCTGGTCTCGAACTCCTGACCTCGTGATCCACCCACCTCAACCTCCCAAAATGCTGGCATTACAGATGTGAGCCACTGAACCTGGTCAACTGTTTTCTGTCCTTGTAATTGATGTAATTACAATTGGATTAATACTTCACCTGCTGGACACTGGGTAAGAACTCTCCAAGTATAAGTGGAAATTTTTCTGCAAATGGATCTCATGTTACATAGCACAGGCCTACTGTAATACCAGAGTTACAGAATTTGGACTTGAACATCAAATACTAACAGATATGTTCCCTGTATACATCTTCATAAATCAATCACAAGAATCCTGTAATCCCAGCACTTTGGGAGGCCAAGGCAGGTGGATCACCTGAGGTTAGGAGTTCAAGACCAGTCTGTCCAACATGGTGAAATCCTGCCTCTACAAAAATACAAAAATTAACTGGGCATGATGGCGGGTGCCTGCAATCCCAGCTACTCAGAAGGCTGAGGCAGGAGAATTGCTTGAACCTGGGAGGAGGAGGTTGCAGTGAGCTGAGATGGTGCCATTGTACTCCACCCTGGGCAACTGGGCAAGACTTTTTTTTTGAGACAAAAGTAAAAAGAAACTATCACCCACAAAGCATGATTTTTTAAAAATAAAGGAACTAAAACTCTTAACAAAATAGCTAAGATCTTATCTCACAGATCTTAACAAACAAGTTCCTAATTAAGTAATAATACATAGGAACTCATATTGGCCCAAGGTAGGATCTAGAGGTTTTAGAAACTAGTCTCTTGGCCCTGACTTAGACCACAGGTGCTCACAGCCTCAGGTAGTAGGTCCCTTTGACAGCGGAAGGACTCCTGCATTGCAAAGATCATTCATGGTATTTGTCTACTAGGGCATTCGGAGGAATTTATCTGAGAGATCTCTGTTCCTCTGTGGCCCTGACATGTCTTTTCTCCTCTTGTATTTTCACTCTTACTTTTCTTCTTTCAGCATTAGGAATGCTTTCCTTTGTTCAGGCCAGCCCATGAGGAAAAGCCAGCCTGCTGTGTCATCTTAACATTCATAAAAGGGAATTCTTCGTATGTGCCCTTGGCACGCAGCACCCTGCGTCAGTTCTAGGAATCCATGTGTGAGGAACAAAGAGGATTGTTTTGTCTGTAAATGGGCTATTCTGACAACAGGGCAATTTTGGCTTCTCTCTAAGCTTCACAAAGCTTTGCAGCACAACCCTGGCAAGGAATCACGATGACAGTAGCTGATCTGAAGCCACACATACCATGTGCGGGGCCGGAACATGATTAAAGCAATCAAATGCACAAGGTTTAGAGAATGAACTGTTACAAGTTGGTAGGGCGAGAGGATTCCAAAGTCTTTACTCAACGTTCAAGCATTATAGTAAAATGTATCTAATATAATAATAACCATAATTATTATTAATATTATTGTAGCTAAACTTTAACACTTGCTACATGCTTGTGATTAAACACGTCATATTTAAACACATCACTTTAAATAGAATTCCATGAGTTAGGTCTTATCTCCATTTAGGAAATGGGGAAACTGAGGAATGAGGTTATGAAAACTGCCCAAGGTTAATCTGCTGGTGAGAGGCAGGGATGGTGCTGGAATCCAGGCCTCCTAGCCGTTGCTTCCTGCCTCATCTTCCTGTTTTTAGCATCAGCAACATCACATGTTACCTGGAGACCCACTGAAAGCTGGATTTGGAGGTTACACTCCCCTCCCCTTCTTCACCTTATGGGTGAAAAAGCAGAGACTTGGACAGGTCAGTTGAGTTGCCCAAGGCCAATGTAGGTGGAGCTAGGAGTATGACCTAAGTCTCCTGAGATACAGCTTGATAGGCTGTCTGCCACCCAGGGTTATGCGTATACTCTTTCATCCAATTAATTTTTCAGCCAACAGCTACATCCTTTCATTTGAGCCCTGTGCTTTCAAATTACATGTCTTACCACTCAAAGAAGTGGGACTAAATCCACAGAGTTTGCAAGCTTAAAGGTACCTCTTAAAGATCTGGAAGCCTACAGTACAGTATTATTCATGTCAATACAGAGCCAGGAGATGGATCTCTCTATTGCTTTAGGTAAATCTCTTCTTAAATTAAAACACAGACTATGTTACAGCAAGTCATTGAGAGTCATAAGAGGCAAAAGTGAGAAAGTGAATTGATCAAATCACCCACAGTCGTGGCACAGACATCAGTTTAGGCAAGTCATCATTTAACCTAATTGAAGAGTTAATAGTTCCTACATTCTTCACCTTATTTATTTCTGGCCCTGAGTACTTCAGATGTGCTGCCCTGAGAACTCCATACTCACAACATTCCTTTGACCTTTCTTAATCCTCCAATGACATTACCAGTGAGGTTCTGTTATTAAATCCATTCCACAGTCCCAAGAGACCGAGGTTTAAAGAAATGAAGCAATGTGCCCGAGGTTGCTGGAGACTTTACCTGAATCCAAGTGATCCAGGTGCCAGGGGTCGGTGGCAGACGACATGGGGGAGAGGGTCAGCGGCGAGGCTCCGCAGTTGGACTCCACCAGCTCGCCCTGGATGTGGACGTGAGCCGAGGCGTTCGTCTGCCTCAAGGCAGCCTTGAGAGGGGCGATCTGGTTGAACTGGACTCTGGAGAGGCAACCAGTGAATCCTGGGGTATTGTATTTGTGAATCTCTTGGTCAATTTTCCCTGTCTCTAAAAGAAAAAAAGAAATGAAAATGTAATGCGACTGACCATAGTCCAGCTGTACTGTAACATACCTGTCTTTGAATGCTTGTGTCCAAATCTTACATTTAGGTTTCAGTTTAAGATGTTACATTGTTTTAGGTGAAATATTAACGAGTCAATAAGACTTAGGGCTGCAGACTTGACCTTACAGGAACCTTGTGTTAACAGAGAATATGGTAGGGTGAAAATAAGACTATATGCGATAAAATATATTTCTCAGTACATTCTGGCTACTTCAGATGCTGCTGAAGCTCACCACAGTGACTTGGTCCTGATTGATTTTTCTCATCTTTTCTGATGCTTCCCTGACCCTCTTAACGAATTGAATAAAACAGCTCTGCTCTGCCCTCCTGGCAAACTATGGTTCTGTTTTGTATCTCTTACTTATTTTCTTCTTCAGAAATCTTAAAACAAAACATAACAAAACAAAAATGAACGAGAATTCCAGTAGCCTATACGTGAACATCTCCTTTCTTCAAAAATCCAATCCCCTTGGAATTCTGAGATTTACGGAATCCCTGCTAGAGTCTGATGGAGGTTTTGGCAGTCAGGAAACTTTCCCAACCCAGTCACAAACGTACACGTGCCTTGATGAATCTCACCATCTCCCCGCCACCTGTAGGCTCAACATCTTCCCAAACTTACTCAGCTCAGAGGTGAGACTGAGTAGAGGCAGTTCCAAGGTACCAAGGGCAATGTACCCACACATTGTTATACCAGTTGAATCAATGTCTTTTGGCCCTCTGTCCCAAGTTTTAGAAACTATCTAACAGAAACAAATGCTGAAAAGGTCCTTAAATGCTTAAGAGCCCTTAGCTAGTTGGCCAGGTGGACTGACCTCAGAGCCTTTTAACCACTACTGGGAACCGTGTGAAAAGGATAATTCCAGCGGCAGTGTCGCAATTGCTCTGAGCAAGTGCTGCGTTAACCCCTCATGTCCCTGCCGACTCCCTGGGCTCACAGGAAGATTCTTTTGCCCCAGGCCTGAGGCAGGGTGCTGCGGGGGACGTGGATAAAGCGCCTTGTTCTTCTCCAGCATCTTTGTTCGCTTGCTTGCCCTTTGCTGAAGCCGTTGTTATCTATCGTGAACCAGTGTTCGTTTTATCTCCTCTGTTAGAGATCTGGGTAGAAAACTTCTGACTCCGGCTCCATGTCATAGGGTCCCTGACAATTTTCACAACTTTGAGGAGGGCAGGTTTCCCTAAGACACCACAGAAAATCAATCGTTTCAAAGCCGTATCTATCTGCGGGGTCCGAATTTAACATGGAGTCCACACTTCTTAAAGAGCTGTCTTCCCCTCGGTATCTCCTTCTGAGGTGGCCTCCAAGGAGGGAGCCTGCAGCATGGGGTTCCGATGGTGGAGCAGGGAGAGATCGTGGGTGGCAGCAGAGGCGTCCAGGCCCAGGCCTGTGGGGCTGCGAGCACTGGCAGAAGCGTCCACTGAGCAGCAGAAGTTGGGGCTGGATGGCAGGAATGAGCCCTGGCGAATGACCTGCTCTCACGTTTCCATTCTCTTTAGGGCTCTTTCACTCTCTTTAGCTTTTCTCCTTTCTGGGCCTTCTCCCTTTCGGGGAAAATTCCCAGTGTTTCAACTGTTGTTTCTTTCCTATAAGGCAGCAGGGTCACCAAAAGGAGGATTCTGATGCCCTGGAGGGCAGAACCAGTATTTCCCAAACTGGAGTGTGTTCCACATCTAGTTGATGTGCCCCTTTCCTAGAGACCCTTGGCTGGGACCAATTCCCCTGGGGGGCCAAAGTGCAGTAGATGCTCTGGAGTTTGCAGGACCTGATGGTTCCAACTCAGGGCTATGTGATAAGAATAATATTGATACAACGGTAGAGAAAGGTGGCAGAGAAAATCTAGGCAGAAAGGGGCGAGTCCCTGTCAAACCCTCACCCTCAAGCCAGAAACTGCAGCCCAAAGTGAGAACTTATATCCCTGTTTTCTGGCTCAAATGTTGCCTTTTCCAAAACCACCCATGGCCCTGCCCCACTGAATCTTGTGCCTATAAAAACCCCATACTCAGCTGGCAGAGAGAAGAGAAGCAGCTGGACGTTGGCGACTATGGTTGGAAGTTGGAGAGAAGCAGCTTGACTTCAGAAGGACAACTTGACATGTAACATCAGAGAAGAATCTAGCCAGAGATGGCTGGATTTCAGGAGAAGATTACCTTCTCTCTCCATCCCCTTTTCAACTTCCCTTCCTGCTAAGAGCCACTTTCATTGGCAATAAAATCCCCCACATTTATCATCCTTCAATTTGTTTGTGTGACGTCATTTCTCCTGGATGCAGGACAAGAGCTTGGGCGCTGCTAGTGTGGATACAAAAGGCTGTCACACTTGCTGTTTGTCCTCACTGAAAAGGCAGAGGGACCACTGACTTAGGCCGTCTGGGGACAGCAGAGCTAAAAGCACTGTAACATGCCCTCTGGGGCTTCAGGGGTTGCAGGCACCACCCCTAGATGTTGCCACGGAGCCTACAGAGTTCATTCCTGTTGACGCTCAAAAGCGCTCACCCTGGTTTCTGCACCCACTCACCCATGTGCTTCCCCCCACAAGGGGTGGAGCACAGTGGGGCCAAGTGAGTGGAGTTTGCTCCTGGCAGTGCCTAAGTGGCTGGCTGGTTCCAACATTCGTGTACTCTAGTTCCTGCCTCATTCGCATGCATGCTTCCTCCTATGAGGAGTTGAAAGCTGTGGGCTGGGTAATTGAGGGCACCCCTGTTGCAAGTCCCGCAAATGGGTCAGGGAGATATCCTGCTTCAATATTAGAGCACAGACCAAGGGCAGTACACGTTGGTGGGGGGGCACTGTGCTTAGTACTTATTATGCAGTATCCCATTAAGTCTCCTGGCACCCCTCTGAGCTAAATAGGATTGTCCCCCAAGTGACAGATGAGGAAACTGAGGCTTAGAGAAGTTAAGGCTTTGCCAATGAATAAACATTTATGTTTCATATAAAAAAGCAGAACTCAAATATTTTGCATTAGTCTCAATTTCTCTTTGAAAAATAGACTATATTATGTTTTATATTCATATAGACTTTTGATATTTCTAGTCAGGAACCCCATAGAAATGGTAGAGTGAGGGTTTTAGAAAAAAGGTAAATGGTTGTTAAAACTGCTTTGAGATCGTGTTTCATTAGAGGTTGAGCCAACAATTTGATTTTCAAAAATGTGGTGAACTGATGTCAAATCTTCATTAGCATCATTTAAAGCACCAGAAAGTTACAGAAATGCCTGTGTGGAATAAGATTCCATATTTCTTAAGAACATCTATAAATGATAGTATAGCCATCACTTTTGAATTTATTACAAGTAAATTATGTTACTCTATAATTGATTAGACTGGTCTCTACTGAAATCAAATATTAAAATATTTACTGTAAGAAACAATGTTCTGCCTGCAGGTATCTTGGGTAAGGTGTTATTTGTGGGGGAAACTTGCTTTAAAAATGCAAATTTTAGAAATGCAGTACAATCACTTTAAAATTAGATTCTCAAGTGGCAATCAGTACTTTAATGTCTTATATTCATAATGATATGGGTTATAGAAAATAGCCCACTTAAAACACTGACACAATTCCGGGTAACACGTTAAAATGAAATGCTCATGACAGTCCTTTTAAGGAAATGCAGCACCTCCATTTGCGATGCATTAGCATGCTTTCCCGCTCCTTGTTCACTTACTGAATGCCAAGTGAGAGGTAGGCGTGTTGTGAGGAATGAAAGAGAAAAGGGCACCTGAGCAGGAAACACAGGGAGAATAAAGCCAGTTCCACAGAGGACAGAGCTGTGCTTGGGGCTGTGTGTACATGCTTGAGCTCCTTTTCAGCAACTGGACAAGCATTTATTTATTCGGACAGGGATTTATTTATTTATTTATGAGACAGGTTCTTGCTCTGTCATCCAGGCTGAAGTGCAAGGCACAATCTCAGCTCACTGCAGCCTCGACCTCCTAGGCTCAAGTGATCCCCCCACCTCAAGCCTCTTGTGTAGCTGGAACCACACTTGTGTGCTACCATGCTGGACTAATTTTTTTTAGTATTTTTTGTAGAGGCGGGGTTTTGTCATGTTACCCAGGTTGGTCCCAAACTCCTAGGCTCCGGCGATCCACCCACCTCGGCCTCCCGCAGTGCTGGGATTACAGGCATGAGCCACTGTGCCCAGTCTGGATAAGCATTTAGATGTGACTTATCGAAGGAGATTTCTTATTTTCCTTTGAGATTATTCAAATGCACCTATGTCTTCTTCTTGTGTATTCCATGGGATCTATTCACCAGATGATTTTTGTTAGGTTTTTATATCTTTTAGTTTTCTATCAATATTCCTTTTTGGGGAAGAGGGATGTGATATTATGAGATACAAAGAATCACTGTCAACTTCATTTTTTACTTTTTATGAAGCAGGCAAAAGATTTTAGGGCATCAATGAGACTTAAATTTAAGACTCTTGATAAGTATCTACTGTGTGCTCCCCACTGTGCTAGGGATTGTGGAAGTCACCCCTTCATAGAATCTGCAGGGTCAACACAAATGGCCAAATCTGGTTCTAGCCCTAACACAGCACACGGTCGCTCTTCAGAGACCGTAGTACAGCTGGCCCCAAAGCACTGCCCACCGCTCTGCTCCTTCCTTCTGTTCTGGGGTGAAGTATGTTGACTGGTGGCACTGGGGGTCTTTAGGTAATTCACAGACTGGGAGCTAAATAACATCCAATCTTATTCCTTCCCCGATTCCCTTTCAATTCCTCAGAGTCTCAGGCTGGCGCAGTGTGGGGTTGGACTATCTTTATCATGGTGTCAACACTTCCTATTTTTCCTTTTTAACAAAGAGAGGTCAGACCTCAGACCTGGATGCTTCGGTGCGCAACAGTGCCGAATTTCATTATATTTTTATATTATGCATTTTTAACACCACCGTGTCATGAGAGCGAGCGATAGTGGCATTTCATTTCATGGTAGTATTGCAAAATTTCTCTTTAACATAAACTTTTTAACATAAATTTATTTAAGTAAAAATGGTGAGTCTGTTTAAAGGACAATATTAAGTAAATAGTAAAGGAGGCCACTAGAAATGGTAAAAATGTCATCAGAAATGACAAAAATCGTGACATTGGTCCTCAAATGACTCTTGTTTGGGGAACATTGTTGTGGATAGAGGACTTTGATGCCTCTCTAAGCCCCTGGATGTTCTCAGGTGTAATCCACCCTCTCCCCTCACACTCAGTACCAGTCACTATCCATCAGTTTAGAACACCAGAGACCCCCGCTCAGTAGGGCTTCCTCCTGGATTCTGCTCCCGGCTCTACCTAACTGGACCAGGTGTGTTCCTACTCTCTTCGGATGGGCCAGAGGCCTGTTGTGCCTTTCCTAGAATTAAAGTTTTCTTGACAACTGGAACTAAATGTCACTTCTCTTTGCGTTCCTCAAAAATAATGCCTTGCACAAAGTAATCACCAGTGACTGTAGGAATGAATATACAGATGCTTTTCAACTTATAATGGGGTTACCTTCCCATATACCCATCGTAAGGTGGAAATATTGTAAATAAAAAATGCATTAAATACACATAACCTACTGAACATCATAGCATAGCCCAGCCTACCTTAAACATACTCAGAACACTTACATTAGTCTACAGTTGAGTAAAGTCATCTAACACAACACTTATTTTAAAATAAAATGTTGAAAGTAGAAAACAGAATGGTTGTAGGGGTATTCAAAGTATGGTTTCTACTGAATGCATATCACTGTTAAACCATGATAAAGTTGAAAACTTGTAAGTGGAACCATAAGTCAGGGACTGTGACTGAAACCATCTATTCAACAGTCTGTCATTCGTACTTTGGTTGTGTGGGATGGGACCAAGTACTGTGGAAATTAGAACAATCATAGTTAGCTGTAGTCAAAGTTTGTTTTTCAGCTTCATAGGGTAAACAGGTGCAGAACGTCACCAGAAAAGAGGAGGGGGAGGTATTCAGCATATTCAGGAATTCAGCAGCGTATTCAGAACCAGTAGATCATTATATGTTATTTCTAGCAGTACTATTACCTGAAAATCTGTCTCATTAAAAATGGACTTGTCTTTCAAAACACTGTTGTATTGCTCTAAAACTGACACCCAGAGGAACTGATAAATTTCTCTCCTATGAAGGAAGGCAGGACTTAATCCTGAACACCCACTGCTATATAAACCCTCCACAGTCCTGATGCATAGAACAGTGGTTCGATGGCACCTCGTGGAGTAAGTAGAAAGTCGGTTTGAAATCACTGCCTGGGTGAAGTTTTAAATACTAGTTGGAAGATCAGACTGAAGTACAATAGGTGAGTGGTCACCTGATGTACACTTGAAAACAAGGCCAGGCGCTGCCAGGCCAGCACCTGAAGCTCCCAGTGGCTCCCAGGGTCAGGGCTGGGCATCTGGGCCTCTTGGAGAGAGAGTAGAATTTGCATTGATCAGGTAGGATTCCATTTTTCCATTCTAGTCCCATTTGGACAGAGTTGAATGAACGGGAGTCTAAATGGTTAGTGGAATAAATCAATGGGAAGTAACCATAACAACAACAGCAACAAAAAGCCAAGAGCATTCATCTAAAAAAAGCAACATAAAATCTGATAAGCCTCATTCCTCAGTTTGAACGCAATCAAATGGTAAACATCAGGCAGGGCATGGAAATGTTAGTATCTAGGTTCCCCGTCAGCTCCTGCTCTGACAGACTGCAGTTTTTGTTCAGAGATGTCTTGCCAATCAGCTGCCTTTCCAAAGATGCACAGCCATAATTAAATCTGTATCCATCATTGATGTATATGATTAGGTACTATGACATTTTATTCATCCCTTAAATAAAGACATGAATGAAATTTCATTGTATTTATTAGATGCTTTTCTCTCTTATGAAGAAATATGCAGGACTAAAATATGCAGGTGTAATTTAAATACTTCTTGACCTATGAAATGCACTAACTCAATTATGCAGAGGCAGAATGCTGGGAGAAGCAGAATCATTTTTCCTTCTACTGTCTCTACCACATTTTGAATTTTAATTATTTTTAGAGACAGGGTCTCACTGTCAGCCAGGCAGGAGTGCAGTGGTGTGATCATAGGCCTCGCTGTACCCTTGAACCCCTGGGCTCCAGTGATCTTTTCACCTTAGCCTCCTAAGTACCTGGGACTATAGGTGCACACCACCATGCCTGGCTTATTTTTAAATTTTTTTTTGTAGAGACAAGGTCTCATTATGTTGCCCTCCTGGCTTCAAGCAATCCTACCCCCTCAGCCTCCCAAAGTGCTGGGATTATAGGTGGGAGCCACTGCACCTGGCCTCTGCTGCATTTTAACTCATAAATCTTTGTATAAGGACTGATAAAACAAAACTGGATTTTTTCTTTCCAGAGTCAACAATAAAAAAGAAATGTCTTAATATAGCCCACTACACTTTTGCAAAAAGATGAAGTATTACATTTTTATTTATCAATTTATCACAGCTCCTGAGCTTTCAGGGATACTAAATAAGTTGAAATTGTCACTCACATTTCTTTTTTTCTTTTCTTTTTTTTTTTTGAGATGGAGTCTCGCTCTGTCACCCAGGCTGGAGTGCAGTGGCACAATCTTGGCTCACTGCAACTTCCGCCTCACAGGTTCAAGCAATTCTCTGCCTCAGCCTCCCAAATAGCTGAGATTACAGGTGTCCGCCACCATGCCTGGCTATTTTTTTTAAAATATTTTTAGTAGAGAGTGGGTTTCACCATCTTGGCCAGGTTGGTCTTGAACTCCTGACTTCGTAATCCACCTGCCTTGGCCTCCCAAAGTGTTGAGATTATAGGCATGAGTCACCGGGCCTGGTGTCATTTGCATTTCTAAAATCTAGACTGAAAACAAAAAACTTATGATTGCTGGTTAATCTTAGAATATAGTTGTAATGACCGGGCATTGTGGCTCATGCCTGTAATCCCAGCACTTCGGGATGCTGAGGCAGCTGGATCATGAGGTCAGGAGTTTGAGGCTAGCCTGGCCAACATGGTGAAACCCCATCTCTACTAAAGATACAAAACATTAGCTGGGTGTGGTGGTAGATGCCTGTTATCCCAGCCACTCGGGAGGCTGAGGCAGGAGACTCACTTGAACCTGGGAGGCAGAGCTTGCAGTGAGCTGAGATTACACCATTGCACTCCAGCCTGGGCAACAGGGTGAGACTCTGTCTCAAAAAAATATATATATATACACACACACACACACAGTTGTATATATACATATATAACTATATAGCTATGTATATATATTTACATATAGTTGTATATATGTATATATGTTCTACTATATACATATATACATGTAACTATATATATAGTTGTAATTACACAGTATCAAAAACATTGATACAAAAGAGAATTTATGATCCCTTAAATGTTTCCCAAACACCAGACATTTGGAATGGGTCGGAGCACACATCTGATATGTGGATTTTCCACTTCTTTCCTGGATGTTTCAAGTTGTCAGATGTAAGATAGAAAGCCTGGAAGGTGCTGGTGCCCCATTCCTCAGCCTCAGGTGCCCTGTCACATGGCATGATTTTTTAGGGCTAAGAATAACAAGCTCTGCTGAAAGTAACAAGACCTTTAGGAATAATGGACGTACCTGTCACTCAAACCACACAGCGGGGTGCTGTGATTTACTTCATGGGAAATTAGGTCTGATTTGACTTCTTTGAATCCCAGTAAATTGAAGCTATATGTCCTGGCTATTTGCTGCTGGGAAACAGAAACTAACGTGCGTCCTGAGTTTCTCGTGAGCTGGGAATGAACAGACCTGCTTCTTACTCACTGAAATGTTTCCACTTTTGCATTTTAACTTGGTAGCAGCAGAAATAGAATCCTGTGGACGAAATTACCAACTGAAATGTAGTACAGAAAAATAATTTATCTCTGTGTGCGCTCCGCTGCTGCTTAAATGTTTTTTTTGGCTTTGGAGAATGATGTTAAACTCTAGCCAACACCTTAAAAACAAAAAAAGAGCTTCAGTTTTCAAGCTTTTCCTTAATTCCTCTCCAAGTCACTGGTAGGTATGCCGGCCAAGACTAGCAGAGGGCCATTTGAAACGAACGCCAGGCAGCAGGAAAATTTGGGACAATGGGGAAAAAAGGGTAGAAAGGTGTTTACCTCATACATTTCACCAGCAGCATAACAAAGGGTAGGCTAGGAAAAGTGTGTTAGCAAATTTTTGTATTTCCAGATATGTCAAATTGAAAGATTCAGTAAAATAGAAAGTAGTCACTTTTTATTTTTCTTCCTTTGTTCTCAGTTGTACTATAATTCCTATCCCAGAAGGCCTCTAAAGCTATCTTATCCAAAAGAAAAAAAAAATCCTTTGAGGACTAAGACCTCATGAAAGCATAAACATCATGAAATGGACCAGAGGTAGGGGTTGAAAGCGACGGTTTCCCCAGGGCCATGAGCCAGTCAAGCACACGAAGAAACCGAGAGGGAGAACTGTTTCTGGAAAGCGTATTGGATGGTTCCCTTAATTGACACTCCATGACACATAATTAACACAAGAAAAAATTAGAATCTCGGGACCTTGCCATATAAAATGATGTTCAGAAAACAGAGCCTAATGCTTTGAGACTGAACTTGAGGCTCCGGTGGATCATCACAAAATTTAAACCGTACGATCGCAACCACCTTGGATGTCACCAAGGGTCACAGTCCAGAGACCCACTGGGAGGCCTTCGGATGCTTCTTCCCGTCAACACCTCTTCTCACTGCTGAACCTCTAAAGCCTCTAAATTTTCAGATTGGGGTAATAGCCTCCTCGGTGGGAGAACACTGAGAGAGGCCATCTAAATTTCAGCAAAGCATTTTAGTAAGTTTTTCATGACATTTTTGTGGTCAAGACAAATAGATATGGTCTCATTGTAATATGTTTGAGGAGTACAGTCAGGCACCACATAATGATGCTTTGGTCAGAGATGGACCACATGTAGGAGGGTGGTCCCAGGAGATGATAATGGAGCTGAAATTTTTCTATTGCCTAGCATTTGTCATAATGTGCTTTTTATCATTTATCATTATTTTAGAGTATACTTTTTTGTTGTTGTTGTTGTTGTTTGAGACGGAGTCTCGCTCTGTCATCCAGGCTGGAGTGCAGTGGCACGACCTGAGCTACTACAACCTCCACCTACCGGGTTCAAGCGATTCTTTGTGCCTCAGTCTCCCAAGGAGCTGGGATTACAGGCACCCACCACCACCCCTGGCTAATTTTTGTATTTTTAGTAGAGACAGGGTTTCACCGTGTTGGCCAGGCTGGTCTTGAACTCCTGACCTCGTGATCTGCTTGCCTGAGCCTCCCAAAGTGCTGGGATTACAGGTGTGAGCCACTGCGCCCAGCCTTTTTTTTTTTTTTTTTTTTTAAAAAAAAGGGTAACTGTGCAACAGCCTCAGGCAGGTCCTTCAGGAGCTATTCCAGAAGACGGCATTGTCATCACAGGAGATGACAGCTCTATGTGTGTCACTGCCCCTGAAGACCTCCCAGTGGGACAAGGTGTGGAGGTGGAAGAGAGTGGTATTGATGATCCTCGCCCCTGTGGAGGCCAAAGCAAATGTGTGTATTTGTGTCTTAATTTTTAATAAAAAAAAACCTTAAAAGTTAAAAATGAATTCTTAAATGGCAAAATCTTATAGAATACGGATATAAAAAGAAATTTTTTTTACAGCTGTATAACGTGTTTGTGTTTTAATCTAAGTGTTATACAAAAACACAAAAAAGTCAAAAAGTCTGAAAACATTAAGAAGTCTATAAAGTTAGAAAAGGTACAGTATGCTAAGGTTAATTTATTTTATTTATTTACTTGTTTTGAGATGGTGTCTTGTTCTGTTGCCCAGGATGGAGTGTAGTTGCACAATCTCTGCTCATAGTAACCTCTACCTCCTGGGTTCAAGTGATTCTCCTGCCTCAGCCTCCCGAGTAGCTGGGATTACAGGCATACGCCACCATACCAGGCTAATTTTTGTATTTTTAGTAGAGACAGGGTTTCACCGTGTTGGTCAGTCTGGTCTTGAACTCCTGACCTCAAGTGGTCCACCCTCATCGGCCTCCCAAAGTGCTGGGATTACAAACATGAGCTACTGCACCCAGCTGGTTAATTTATTATTGAAGAAAGAAAATTTTAAAAAATTTAATGTGGTCAAAGTGTCCAGTGCTTATAAAATCTACAGTAGTATAATGTTCTAGGCCTTCATATTCACTTACCACCCACTCACTCACCCAGAGCAACTTCCAGTCTTGCCAAGCTTCATTCCTGTTAGGTGCCCTATATAAGGGTACCAATTTTTATCCTTTTTTTTTTTTTTTTTTTTGAGACAGAGTCTTGCTCTGTCCCCAGGCTGGAGTGCAGTGGCGCGATGTTGGCTCACTGCAACCTCCGCCTCCCGGGTTCAAGCGATTCTCCTGCCTCAGCCTCCCGAGTAGCTGGGACTACAGGCACACACCACCACGCCCAGCTGATTTTTTTTTTTTTTTGTATTTTTACTAGAGACAGGGTTTCACCATATTGGCCAAGCTGGTCTTGATCTCCTGACCTCGTGATCCGCCTGCCTCGGCCTCCCAAAGTGCTGGCATTACAGGCATGAGCCACCGCGCCTGGCCAATTTTTATCTTTTATATCACATTTTTACCATACTTTGTCTATGTTTAGTTAACAAATACCATTGTGTTACAGTTGCCTACAGTATTAAGTGCAGTAGCATGCTGCACAGGTCTGCAGCCTGGGAGCAATGGGCTGTAGCATACAGTCTGGGTGTGTAGAAGGCTGCACCATCTGGGTTTGTGTAAGTGCACTCTGGTATTCACATAATGATGAAATTGCTTAATGACACTTTTCTCAGAACGTATCCCTGTCGTTCAGTGATGTATTTTAAAGGTAGATTAATCATGAGATGAACAGTGGTGGAATTTGATAAATAGGTAGAAATTGGCTTCAAGGAGAATTTTAGTGGTGATTCCAAGCCTACATTTAATCATTTTATTAACTTGGATCAAGACATCACTGGCACATTGATGAATGTGCCATATGGCATTTAGTGAAAAGGGGTGGCTCCACTCAAGAGCACAGTATCATGAGCCAAAGGGACTCTGAGAGGCTGAAATGATTTCCCTAGATAGAACTAACTACAGTTTAGCAGAAACGGATAACCAATTTCTATAGTTGGAAATACCATCATGCCCCCCGCCAACTCCCCAATCACCTTCAACACCGAATTGTACAGGACACACCTGGTAACTGCATGTAGCCCCCTCTCCCCCTCCTTTGTTGGGACAATGGGGCTGATAGAACAAAACTGGATTTTTCCCCCCAGTTTTGTTTTCCAGCAACCCCTCAGGACTCTGGTATTTTTGTTAATTATACGGGATTTAGGAATTAAGAGTGAGACCTGGCTGAGTCATGAAAAGGATGGAATCTATATTCCAATTTAGAAAGTGGTTTCTGAGACCGTCCTCTGGGGTGGTCAGAACACCCCAGAGAGGTGATCAGTTCAGGACAGAGCGTCTTGAGCAGGAGGCAATAATAAACCGGGGTGTGTTTTGAGGATGGCACCATGCTCGAGATGGTGTCGTGTGAAGCAGGGTGGAAGGAACTGTGGATGCTGAACGTGGGCAGGGAAGACTCCGGAAGCACACCGTCACTGCCTTCAGGTGTTGGAAAGGCCGGCACCGGGGAGAAAGCTGAGACTTGTTCTGCAGGGCATTAATGGAAGGACGTTCAACCGGATCTTATACGGAAAGCAAATATGAGATCAAGTCTGCCAGGGTAGGTGTGGAGAAAGTGGCCCTGGAAGCCAAGGGGCTATTGAGTTCAATCCTGGATGTCATTCCAACTGGTGGGGTGCGGTGGAAACACCAGGAAAGGGTGGGGGGGGGGCGGGGACCAGCCGTGCAGGAGAGAAGGCAAGTCCTCAGACCCCCGTTCTGTGTGGCACTGTGCAGAAGACGGGAAGGCTTCCTCACTTCACCCTGTGTGCCAGTCCTTCATCTAACTAAATCTCCACAGGAAACCCACAAGATGGGGTTGAATGACCTTTTGTTATCCAGAAAAGAGACTGAGCCTGAGGAGTAAAGTCACCTGACTGAGGTCACTCTGCTAGAAGATGGGGCAGGCATTCAGCCCCTAGTGCTGTCTCTGAGTCCCTCTGCATGGAGGGATTCAGGCTCAGGCTCCAGGAACCAGACACCAGAGCTCTCTATCTGGGACCCAGCCACTGAGACGTCAGGTCACAAAGACGGATAGAACCAGAGGCACTGGGGAGCCGGAGAGCTTTGGAAATGGGTGTCTTTATGTCCTTTTGCCTCAGTCTAGAGCTGAGATTTCTGAGAGGGCCAAATCGGGGGTAGGAAGAGGGTGCAGTGTGTCCTCCGAGGTGGGAGGAGGATAGGCCATTTGACCACATCTTTCTCTTCAGAGTTCACCGTTCCCACAGACACATTATATGTCATCCATTTTTATATAAATGGTGAGTTCCCAAATGGAATTTAAAGACAGCCTAGCAAATCTTTACGTCTCTTGGAACTTAAAGCTTTTCCTTCACAGAATTCTAATCTCTCTTAAATAAGAGCCTATGAAACTGAGGGACATTATGATAACCTTCATTTAAAATTAGATTCTGGATGTTCTGGTGACTTAGCTGAAAACAGCTCAAATCAGCAAAAACCTTTACAAGGACTTTTCAAAAGCTGGAAGACATATCTGTACACACAGGGCGCAGAGCTGGACTTGGCCAGTGTGTGCCCTCCGCCTCCTCCTGGCAATGTTCACCCCTTATTACTGTTATTTCTGAGACGTGAATGTTTTCTCATAGTGAATGTAGCAGTAATAGTAATAATAATAATAATAATAATAATAATAATAAAGAACAGCAACATTTCTCACAAACCCACTTCCTGAGTATTAGTGGATTTGCTCCTGGACTTTGGTTCCCCTTAGATCTTGGCTTAAATGAATGCTTAATAATGATAACAGAGGTGAGTGCCATGGCTTACGTCAGTAATCCCAGCACTTCAGATCACTTGAGGCCAGGAGTTCGAGACAAGCCTGGCCAACATGGCGAAACACTGTCTCTACTAAAAATGCAAAAATTAGCTGGGTGTTGTGGCACCCCCCTGTAATTCCAGCAACTTGGGAGGCTGGGGCATGAGAATGGCTTGAACCTGGGAGGTGGAGGTTGCAGTGAGCCAGGATCACAGCACTGCACTCCAGCCTGGGCAAATAGAGGGACTCTGCCACAAAACACAAAAAAAAACAAAAACAGAAACAAAAAGATTCAATTTTAATTAAAAAAATATAATGGTAACAGCTAAAGATTCTTGGAGTTCTTACCACATATTAGATGTACCCTTAGCATTTGAAACACAGCATCTTCTTAATGTTTGTGAGAGAAGATTGTTTTATTTGTTCTATACTCAGATTGTTTTATATTGTTCTATACTCAGAAAAGGAAAGAGACACGAAACTAAAGGCAGGTAGCCCAGCACCTAGGAACCAGACCCAAAGCCAAGGAACCAGACCCAAAACCAGGCCTGGGCCTGCCTGACCTAAGCCTGGTAGTTAAAATTCGACCCCTGACCTAGCAACTGATGTTATCTATAGATTCCAGACATTGTATAGAAAGACATTGTGAAACTTCCCGATCTGTTCTGTTTCACTCTGACCACTGGTGCATGCAGCCCCTGCCACACACCCCCTGCTTGCTCAATGGATCACGACCCTCTCACGTAGACTGCCTTAGAGTTGTGAGCCTTTAAAAGGGACAGGAATTGCTCACTCGGGGAGCTTGGCTTTTGAGACAGGAGTCTTGCCAATGCTCCTGGCCGAATAAACCTCTTCCTTCTTTAACTTGGTGTCTGAGGAGTTTTGTCTGAGGCAAATGTAGCATCTGAGGTGCTACATTTGCAGCACCTTGCTATGGCTGGTAGAATTTTGGACCCATTCTGACTTTTGCTCACCGTAGTGAAGTAACTTGCCCAGAATCACATGAGCTAGGAAGTGCCAGTGCATAAAACTAGGAAATTTGCCTCCAAAACTCATGCTCTTAACCATCACTCTACCAGTTAAGACATTATCCAGACGCCTGGAGACCAGGGGAGGCCTCAGCTGGGCGTTACCTCTAGAAAGTTAAGAACTGCCTGGGGCTCTGCAGAACCCTGCCTGCATTTGCAGATTATACTCAATACCTAACTCAGTTACAGCCGCTGGAAACCCCCACCCCTCAACTTGCAGATAATCCACTTTAACTGAAGATGTATCCCCCTGTGAATTGGTAATTACTCCTTGTGGCACTGTCAGAGCTATTCAAAGGATAAGAGACAAGGAAGAACAAAGCTAATCTGAGCCAGGCACTGAAGCTGCAGCCGTCTCTTAGTCACCTAAATGGAGTGACTTCCAAGGCTCAGGTGGGGTGTAGAGGGCTGTTGATTTTCATTTTAATTTTAACAAAAGATGAGGGGCTGTATCTGAAATGTTTGCTTTGGGGGGCCTTCATTTTCAGCTCTGACGATGCTCGCTGTGTGCTTATTTTCCCAGCTGGGCACATTCTCTAGTCCTGTCACTACCTTGATTTTTTTAAGTGTCTGTACATGTTGAGGGGACTTCCATCTCCACTTCAGGGGGTGCAAATTACAGTGGCTGTGGCACCTCGAAGAAAATACATTTTCTCGGTATGAGCAGTCATTTTCTCTTGGTGACATGTTGTGTACTTTGTTTCAGAACAGACGAGAGCTTAAAATATTTTATGGGGTGATCACATTAATCTCGCCTCTAAAATATGTTATTGTGACTCTTAGGCATCTTGGGGAAATGAATCTGCCTGGAAAATGTGGTTTTCTGGATAACAAGAGATCTAATTCTTTTGGCATGAGCCCGTTTCAGTATTTCCAGCGGATATCTGTCTAGAATGCTTTTTCAGGCAAATCAGGCCCAACGGCAGGGTCATGTGATAACTTCCACAGGCCCTAGGCACTTTTGCTTTCAAGATTTTCTTCCGCCGGGCGTGGTGGCTCAAGCCTGTAATCCCAGCACTTTGGGAGGCTGAGACGGGCGGATCACAAGGTCAGGAGATCGAGACCATCCTGGCTAACACGGTGAAACCCCGTCTCTACTAAAAAATACAAAAAACTAGCCGGGCGAGGTGGCGGGCGCCTGTGGTCCCAGCTACTCCGGAGGCTGAGGCAGGAGAATGGCGTGAACCCGGGAGGCGGAGCTTGCAGTGAGCTGAGATCCGGCCACTGCACTCCAGCCTGGGCGACAGAGCCAGACTCAGTCTCAAAAAAAAAAAAAAAGATTTTCTTCCTCCATAAAAAAAAAAAAATCAAAATATTTTAAGACTGTATAAAAATGAATATAATGATGTTATGTATTAAAATATATACTAAAACATTTTTCCTTTGACTTAACAGTTCATTGTTATCTTCTGATTTTAAATGTTTTTAGAACATTTTTGTGAGTCCCTGGAAGTACTGTGGGCCTACTGAGTCCCATGGATATGTTGGCCCCTGCCAAATATATGTGATGGTTTTTCTTTTTCTTTTCTTTTTTTTTTTTTTTGAGACAGAGTCTTGTTCTGTCTCCAGGCTGGAGTGCAGTGGTGCCATCTTGGCTCACTGCAATCTCTGCCTCCCAGATTCAATCGATTCTCCTGCCTCAGCCTCCTGAGTAGCTGGGACTACAGGCATGCACCACCGCGCCCAGCTAATTTTTGTATTTTTAGTACAGACGGGGCTTCACCATGTTGGCCAGGGTGGTCTCAGTCTCTTCACCTTGTGATTCACCTGCCTCGGCCTCCCAAAGTGTTGGGATTACAGGCGTGAGCCACCGCGCACAGCCGTGATGGTTTTTCTTAATGGCCTGAAGCTTGGCTGGGAATATTGTTTTGTCATGCTATGGAGACAGCTAGAAAGTAGCCCTGGATTTGCATTTTTGAAGAAGGGCCTGAAGTTGCCTTTTTTGGGGTCATGTGCCTCTGTCTTAGGTGGTGAAAACCCTGCTACTGACTCTACAGCATGGTTGCCTTTCTCCAAAAGTATCTGGAAATCACAAACTGCATGATGGTCTCTTGCTCCTGGAAATCATCTTTGTTATCTCTACCAGCATTCTTTAATTTGTGAGCAATTTTAAAAGTAAAATAGTTATTGTCTTCAAAAAATTCTGTTTCTTTTTTTTTTTGAGACGGAGTCTCGCTCTGTCGCCCAGGCTGGAGTGCAGTGGCCGGATCTCAGCTCACTGCAAGCTCCGCCTCCCAGGTTTACGCCATTCTCCTGCCTCAGCCTCCCGAGTAGCTGGGACTACAGGCGCCTGCCACCTCGCCCAGCTAGTTTTTTTTTGTATTTTTTAGTAGAGATGGGGTTTCACCGTGTTAGCCAGGATGGTCTCGATCTCCTGGCCTCGTGATCCGCCCGTCTCGGCCTCCCAAAGTGCTGGGATTACAGGCTTGAGCCACCGCGCCCAGCCCAAAAAATTCTGTTTCTTTAGCCATGATGCTATCTGCTATTGTGTAAGTTCTTTTCCACATGTGGCCTTGGGCAAGAATCCATGGAAAAATTGTGGACTTAATTTTATAGAAAGAGTGAAATAAAAGTCTTACACAGATCAACTTTGTTATGGAATCCCATTCATTTATCACCCAGACAAGGAATTATTGAGTATCTATTATATGCCAGGTGGTGAGGATTCAGTAGTGAAAAAGAGAGTTTCTACCTTCAAGGAATACATAATTTAATCTAATATTGCATATTCTGACATTATGCTAGACAGATATGTGTGTATGTATATATATATATACACACCTCAAATATATATATTTGAGATGGAGTCTCACTCTTTCACCCAGGTTGGAGTGCAATGGTGCGATCTTGGCTCACTGCAACCTCTGCCTCCCAGGTTCAAGTGATTCTCCTGCCACAGCTTCCCAAGTAGCTGGGATTACAGGCACGTTCTACCATGCCTGGCTAATTTTTGTATTTTTAGTAGAGATGGGGTTTCATCATGTTGGCCAAGCTGGTCTCAAACTCCTGACCTCAGGGGGTCTGCCTGCCTTGGCCTCCCAAAGTGCTGGGATTACAGGCATCAGCCACCACGCCCGGCCTTCTAGACAGTACTATTATTTTTTGACTGAATTAATGACTGAATTAATAAGTGAAAGACAAAAAAGCTACTTCTTTTAGGATGAGCTCAAACACTAGTTTAGCAATAGCAAAGTGTCTGTCCTCTCCTTAAAGAAAGCCTCGTGCTCTGAAAGGATGTTTTACCAAGAAAATAAAGCAGGAGAAGGTACAGAGTGAGATGGGGAGATACTATTCTAGGTAGCAGGAGCAGGGAAGGCCACTCTGACGAGATTACATTTGAGCTCTGAGCCAGGTGGAAGGAACCCAAGGAAAAAGCATTCCAGATAGAAGGAACAGTGGCTGCAAAGGCCCTAAGGAAACATACATACAGAGGTTCCTCCTGCATGAAGGGGCTACATCCCAATAAACCCATTGTATGTTTTGTATGTGTTGGAGCTCACCCTAAAAAAGCAGTCCTTTTGTCTTTCACTTATGAATTCAGCCAGTAATTCAGTCAAAAAATAATATTACTGTCTCGTATATTGTCAGAATAAATAGTGCATTTAACACACTCAACTTACCAAACACACCTTACCTTAAATGTGCTCAGAACACTTACATTAGCCTACAACTGGGCAAAATTATTTAATGCAAAAGCTATTTTATAATAGAATGTTGAGGCTGGGCGTGGTGGCTCACGCCTGTAATCCCAGAACTTTGGGAGGCCGAGGCAGGCGGATGACCTGAGGTTGGGAGTTTGAGACCAGCAAGACCAACATGGAGAAACCCCGTCTCTACTAAAAAATACAAAATTAGCGAGGCGTGGTGGTGGGCGCCTGTAATCCCAGCTACTCGTGAGGCTGAGGCAGGAGAATCGCTTGAACCCAGGAGGTGGAGGTTGCAGTGAGCTGAGATCGCGCCATTGCACTCCAGCCTGGGCAACAAAGAGCGAAACTCTGTTTAAAAAAAAAAAAAAAAAAGGATGTTGAATATTTTATGCAATTTGTTGAATACTGTAGGAAAAATGGAAAGCAGAATGGTTGTATGGGTACTTGAAGTACGGTTTCTACTGAATGGGTATTGCTTTTGCACCACGGTAAAGTAAAAAAGTTGTAAGTTGAAGCATCATAAGTTGGAGACCATCTGTGTATGTATTCTGGCGTCCCTTTAAATGTTGAAACATGGGGCTGGAGTGAGGGTGGATCCTGCTTGCCAAAGTGTAGACTGTTTGATTTCAAGCTTCCTATTAGCATCATTGAATTTGGCACATGAGTAGTAAGTTCCTCGGCTAAGACAGCCACATTTGTCTGTTGCATGGGGCTTAGCTAGTGCTATGGTGCCCTGCAGCCTGCACGCAGTCCGGATGCAGGAAGAATGGGAGATGGCTGGAACCACGCCCTTTAGTAAGCCACGACAGAACATCCCCCAACCTCAGCACCTCAGCAGCCACAAGGGTGGCCACCAGACCAGCATAGCCACCACAGCAAAGACCTGTAAGGATCCCATTACGGGTTGAGTTGTGTGCCTCAAAAAGGTATGTCAAATTACCTGTGAGTGTGACCTTTTTACAGAAAGACAGTTTTTGTAGATGTGGTTCATACAGTTTGGCCCTGTGTCCCCACCCAAATCTCACTCGAATTGTGATCCCCACATGTCAAGGGAGGGACCTGGGAGGAGGTAATTGAATCATGGGGGTGGTTTTCTCCATGCTGTTCTCGTGATCGTGAGTTCTCATGAGATCTGATGGTGTTTTGTTTTGGTTTGTTTTGCTGGAGTCAATCTCGGCTCACTGCAACCTCTGCCTCCTGGGTTCAATCAATTCTCCTACCTCAGCCTCCCGAGTAGCTGGGATTACAGGTGCGCACCACTATGCCCAGCTAGTTTTTTTGTATTTTTAGTAGATATGGGGTTTCACCGTATTGGTCAGGCTGGTCTCGAACTCCTAACCTATGATCTGCCTGCCTTGGCCTCCCAAAGTGCTGGGATTACAGGCGTGAGCCACTGCACCCAGCTGATCTGATGGTTTTATAAGCGTCTGGCATTTCCCCTGCTGACATTCATTCATTCTCTCTCTCCTGCCGCCCTGTGAAGAGTTGCCTTCTGCCATGACTGTATGTTTCCTGAGAACTCCCCAGCAATGCAGAACTGTGAGTCAATTAAACCTCTTTTCTTTACACATTACCCAGTCTTGGGCATTTCTTCATAGCAGCGTGAGAACGGATTAATACAATGGTCGAGTTAAGATGAGGTCATCTTTAGTTAAGGTAAGCCCTAATCCAATGACTGGTGTCCTTATAAAAAGAGAAGACACAGACACACACACACACACACACACACACACACACACACACGGAGAAATCCATGTGGAGATGGAGGCAGAGAGTAAAACTATGCTCCCAGAAGTCCAGAAAAACCAAGGTCTGCCATCAATGATCAGAAACTGGAAGAGAAGAACAATTCCCCCTCTGAGTCCCCAAGAGGACCCACCCCTGCTGACACCCTGATTTCAGAGCTCTGGGCTCCAGAACTGTGAGAGGATACACTGTATTGCTGTAAGCCACCCAGTTTGTGGTACTTTGTTACGACAGCCCAGGAGATGAAGACAGACCCTGAAGACTGCGTGTAATCCTGGGTCCCTTGATACTCTGCAAAGGAGATATGAAGGCACAGAGATTGAGTATTTGTCTCAAAGAGACTGAGTTCACCTAAAAGAAACACTGTTTAAATGAGAGACTTAGTGGACTGTAAGCGCAAGCTTCAATCTCTTCTCAACCCAAGCCAAGAACATAGAAATGGATGCCTCAGAACAAGAATAGAAAACTAAAACTACTCTAGGCCAGGCACGGTGACTTACGTCTGTAATCCTAGCACTTTGGGAGGCCAAGGTGGGTGGATCACCTGAGGTCAGGAGTTCAAGACCAGCCTGGTCAACATGGTGAAACCCTGTCTCTACTAAAAATACAAAAACTAGCTGGGTGTGGTGGCAGGTGCCTGTAATCCCAGCTACCTGGGAGGCTGAGGCAGGAGAATCACTTGAACCTGGGAGGTGGAGGCTGCAGTGAGCCAAGATCACGTCACCACACTCCAGCCCAGGCAACAAGAGAGAAACTGTCTTTAAAAAAAAAAAAAGAAAAGAAAAAAGAAAGAAAAGAAAAAAGAAAATTAAAGCAACTCTAATACCTTCATCTTTTTGCTCATCTGAATTTAGTCCATAAATCTTTTAGCCTTTTACAAATTAATATAAATATTTTTTCCCCATGAGTACTAGAACACAGAAAGGGATCATTTTGGTATTTTCTGTTGTCACTTCTGTAAGTTTGGGGCTCCACAGCATGCACTACCTAAATGCCTAATTGATTCAAGATCTTTATACCGCTTTAGACTCTTACAAGTTTTTAAAAGTGTTTACTTTTGAGTTTCAAAATCATACAAAGAAGTTGATCGCACAATTACAAGGGTTTACTGATATTCCTCATATTCTATTTCCAATTCCATCTCCATTTCCTATTTCAGAGTTAGCATTTTTCCGAGGCTGGTGAGGGCTGTGTCTCAAAACTCTTCATTTGGAGAAGCAATTTCCTTCATGCTTCACACCTGTTCTCTTCACTGCATGCCTGTTTTCTTCACCACTCAATTGCTTGATAACCTCTGAGTTCCTTCTTCTCCTCCTTCTTCCACTCTTTTCCCTCAAGTGTTTGCACGTCTAGTTGCACTCTCTGCAACTAATTTTAGTTGCAGAATATGTTCTTGGTCTAGATGAGGCCTGGAATCCATGTGTTTATTTCAGAGCAGTCAGCTACGAGTTGTTGCTTGTTGTATCATTTGTCACTGCCTTGCTGTTTACCTTATTCTTATGCTGTAAATTAAATATGAGCCCCCTTCCCTTTCAGTCCAGCTATCCCATGGCTGCCAATCTGCAGTTCTTGCCATGTTCTAAAGGGGTTTATGGATTCTTGTAGAAACTGCAGAAATAAAGATAACTACTTCTCAAGATTCCCCTTGCTAGAAAATTTTATTGTATTTTTCACATCTGGAGAAAAGTCCTCAATTTCTAGGATCAAACCACAAATGGTTTAAAGTAATAATGAATCAAAAGGTATTGTGAATGCACCTGAATATCCTAAACTAAACATCTGAAACCAACTATTGTGATTTCCTATATATCCCAGGGCGGTAAGAATTATTGTCTCCGCAGCTAGTGAAATTCAAGACCACTTCTCTCTTTACCCTGCTGTTAAAATTTACACAGCAAAAGAGACAGTGTGAGGCAATGTCAGAAATTCCTGAAAGTTTAATAAGTTGAAACTGTCCTACTGAGTACGTTTTCTGAATGGCTTTCCAAAAGAAAAGACATTTTCTGTAAAGGAAGCTTGCAGAGACTCTGGAATATTCCATCTCTCTAGCAACGTAACTGGCTGCACCTTGAATTTCTACATTCTGACAATGACCCATAGGCTAAAGGCACACATACAAAGAATGACTATGTCACATGCATGCCACTCTGGATATAAGAGCAGAATTTCCAGCTCTCCCTACAAAAAGGCAAAACCATGTCTTCAAATTTAGTATACAATATGCACCTCTGAATTGAAAAGTGTGCTTATTTATATTTAAGAAGGAAGGCTTTGCCCACATTGCAACTGTAGCAAGTACTAGTTATGTGTTGCTTAGTGACGAGGATACATTGTGCGAAATGAGTCGTTAGGCAATTTTGTTATTGTGGGAACATCATAGAGTGCAGTTCCCCAAACCTAGACGGCAGAGCCTTCCACCCTCCTAGGCTATATGGTAAGGTCTATGGTTCCTAGGTTACACATCTGTATAGCGTGTTATTGTACTCAATACTGTAGGCAATTGTAACACAATGGTAGTATTTGTGTACCTACAGGTAGTTGAACATAGAAAAGGTACAGTAAAAATAACCGTATTATAATCTCACAGGACCACTGCTGTACACACAGTCTGTGGTTGACTGAATCGTCCTAATGCAGCACATGACTGTATTTCGGAAGAGCTAAGGAGTCCTCGTGTTTTTATCATCCTTCTTCAACAGTCGCACAGGAAAAAAAAGTAACTGATGTCTTAAGTGCACATTTTACGCAGGTCCCTAGGCTGAGCAATTTACATGCATTAGCTTCTTTAATTTTTGTAGCTCCTCTGTGAAATAGGTGCTATTATTATCTTCTTTCGCATTTTACAGAGGAAACAGGCCTGGAGAAGTTAAATACCTTAACCCTTCTGTTACTCTGCTTCTAACTGCTTTACCCTAATGCATTCCTGATTAGGCACTTGAAAGCAGAATATCTAAAGGCTGAATAACAGATGTGTTAAAAGGGAGGCCTGTTCTATTTCCATAAAGTTAAACAAAAGCATACGACCCCTAACTGCGGTTTCTACAGGTGCTATCTCTCTCTAGCCCAGACAACATGGTAAGTGGATGAGACCTTGTCAGGCTCCTGGCGGGTGAACAGGCAGGCCACCCATCCTCACTCATCCAAAAGCCATCCCTTCTCATGCAATCTCCACATTCTCAAATGCTCCCCTGTCTCCCACTTCCCTCAAGCCAGCCTCATTTCCAGTCTGAGAGTTCTTGCCATGGGCTCATGGCTGCCCACCATCTTGCCTTCTTCCCCCCATTTCATCCTCCACCTGGCCCTCAGGGGAATGTTTCTGAAACTGGGTAGGCTCCTCTCATTCTGCTTCAGTGACTGCCTCTAGTGGAAAGCACACATGCCTGGAAGTGATGAACAAGCCTCTTTGTGCTCTGACCCCTGCTTCTCCCAGCACCCTGGCTGTGTGTTCCCTCAGACACACCCTCAGCCAGTGATACCACCACCTTGAACACCCCTAGGCTGAATCAGGCACGCTTCTTTTGGTCTCTCCAATGTAGTCAGGAGTAATAGGGCCTGCTACATTTATGTGATCACAGGTTTTTCTCCCTGACTAGATGGAAGCTTCTCAAAGAAGGTGCTATATCTTCTTGTCTTGTATCTTCATCACATAGTGTAGGGCCTGGAACCTGGGCCCCACAGGTCAGGAGTAAATGAGCATGTGTTTTCCCTAGTTAAACAATTTTGTGCTTGTTTGAATACTTGTTTTGAATTTTCTGCATACAAACATACACATGCTAACTATAAAATCATTTTGATTCCATATGCATATATTAAGTTACACTTCCTATGTGTGCATACAAGAATTTAGTTAGAATCAGAAATTTTTATTAGTATGCTCTATACAAAAGGCCCTGTGCTTGGCACTATGAGGCACAGAGAAACAGTTATACTATAATACCCTGCAGGATCTCATAGTCAAGAATAAACGCTGACCGAGGCAAAACAGAGAAGGCCATGATGCACAGTCACATGAAGGACATCCAGAGGAGAGAGCTATGGATCTAGACTGGGGCACAGGATCAAGGGAAGCCTGTGGGTGTCAGTGGCAACTGATCATTGAACTGGGCTACAATTTGCAAAGAAAAGCTGATGGGAGAGGGAGATGGGCCTTTCCCAAAACCAGGAAACCAATGAGCATATTGTGGTATATTAGTCTGTTCTCATGCTGCTAATAAAGACACACCCAAGACTGGGTAATTTATAAAGGAAAGAGGTTTCATGGACTCACAGTTCCACATGGCTGGGGAGGCCTCACAATCCCAGGCAAAGGCAAAGGAGGAGTAAAATCACGTCTTACATGGTGGCAGGCAAGAGAGCTTGTGCAGGGGAACTCCCCTTTATAAAACCATCAGATCTCATGAAACTCTTCACTATCATAAAGAACAGCATGGGAAAGACCCACCCCCAGGATTCAGTTACCTCCCACTGGGTCCCTCCCATGACATGTGGGAATTATGGGAGCTACAATTCAAGATGAGATTTGGGTGGGGACACAGCCAAACCATATCATGGGGAAACTGCAAAGTACTAGGGACGGATACTGGATAAAGCTGGAAAGGTCTCCTACAATATGTATCGCACAGGGCCTCACGCTTCAAATCAGTTTACACTTGATTTGTTAAGCACTGGAGCATCTTGGAAGATGAAGGTTTTTTTTTTTTATGGTGATGAAAACAACATAAAAATTTTTGAGCATGGGACAATTTTAATCAGAGGTGAGTGAGATTGAAGCAAAGTGTCAAGCCAGGAGACTTACAGCTGTTTTGAGTGATGGGGTGAAGGTATGACTGAGGTGATGGCAGAAGGGATGGAAAGGTGAGGACTCAGGACAGACTTTATAAATAAGCATACTTCTGAAACCTGGTTTTCTCTTTGTCCATGGTTTGGCAAATAGAAGGAGATGCTGACAAATGTCAGGAAGATCATCAGGAGAATTAATGTAATAGAGGACACTGCTTGTTTAGGCTACAAACTCTGGAGCTTTCTTAAGGGGGCTCTGTTGCTTCAGCCTTCACCTCTTGGATCTGGCTCAAGCAGGAGGTCAGCCAAGAGGTGTCCAGCTCTCAGGATTGGGGAGCCACGGCTTTCCACATCTATTATTCATTTTGATGACAACACTCTTAGTGACTGGCACTATCTGTGAGTTCATGGACTGAAGAAAGCTTTGTAAGTCAGAGCACACGTGGCATTTTTTATATGATACCCTTCTCTTAATCTCCAGTCCTTTATGGTGGATTTTTTTAAGAGTAAAAAGGTTCTGTGCTGAGCAAAGTGGGAAAAAAAGTGCAGATTGAAGGAAATCAATGCTGTGTCTTTTTTTTGTTGTTTTTTAAACCATGTTTTATGGAACATATAAGCAAATCTTCAGTAATAACTATGTAATGATTTCTTTTTAATTTAATTTTAAGCTGTGTCTTAAATAGGAAAAATTTTTAAAGTGGTGAATACCAATAAAATGTGTCACTATAGTCTGTGTGTATGTGTGTGTGTGTAACCACTATAGTCTGTGTGTATGCACAGAATTGTCTTTTCACAATCAAAGAATACTGGAAGGTACTTATGTTATTATAGATGAGGAAGCCAAGCCTTAGTTCCGTTAGGAAACTTGTCACGGGACTTAGAGATGGCAGAACCAGCGCCAGCAATACCCAGCGCTGGCTCTCAGACACCTAGGTTCTCAGAGCTACAAAAAATGGATGTTGACTGATGACGGGAATAAAGCACATGATGTGGCTTTTCTTTGTGATACAGACAGTCCTTTGCTGGATTCTGCTGTCCTTTGACTGTACAGTATGTTACTTTGTTTTCAAAGTTAAAGTTTTCTGACAAAAGGTGAGAGATATGACTATGGCTACATTGATGTTGCTTCAAGGGAATCAACAACAGTTCAAAGGAATGCCAAGAGATGGATTCGCATGTATCAGCCAGTGTGTACCGCTGGTGCTCACCCATGGGAACGCCATTCTGACTTGGGTCATATTATACCTCTTAGGTTCAGAGAGTCCTTGAATAACTGGGAGCAGATTGGTAAACGGAGAGTAACAAGCTTCTTTCCCAGTAAAGGCGACATAGTGGGTGGGATTATATTGAGTAACAGACATTAAGTGCATCAAGTTAACTTGGCAAACTATTATAATAACACAGAATGGAAGACAGAAAAAACAGGCAATTGGAATAATTTTATAATTAAATCTGTTAACGCAATTAATACTGATCGAGCATAGTGGGGGCCTGGGCAATGAGTGTCCACAAAGAGCAGCTGGGGGCTTGCTCGGGAGGCTGAGGCAGGAGAATGGCATGAACCTGGGAGGTGGAGCTTGTAGTGAGCTGAGATCGCGCCACTGCACTCCAGCCTGGGCGACAGAGCGAGACTCCGTCTCAAAACAAACAAACAAACAAACAAATAAATAAATAAATAAACCAACCAACCAACCAACTGGGGGCTGATGCATGAAGTGGATTTCCTTTATTTGGATTCTGTAAGTCAGGAGTCACTATGATTAACCCTAAGGATAATAATAGCAACATCTGCTACATTTTCGCCTTCCAGTGAGTACCTGGATGCAGAATGCTTTACATACATCTCATGTAAAGCCAAGCCTTCAATTGTTTAATCCATTTTGAGAGTTTTGGGTTTGGACTGCTTTTGTCATTGACACTCCTGCCTCCAAATCAGTGTGTGGCTGGGATCTCCATGTTGGCCAGAGCCAGAGTCCCAGCGCGAGCCCAGGGCGGGGTGTGCTAAGGTCTATCCCAAGGCATGCCCAGGAAGGTGAGTTCTCACTAGCCGGGTGGGCTGGCCATTCTGGGGGCCTGAGATGTGGGTGAAAAGAAAGGAACATAAGAAAAAAGTTGGGTTATTTGCAGAATTTATTCATTTCTGACTTTGGAAAAGTGGTTTAAAAAAAAAAAAAAAAGAAGCTGTTTAGGGAAGTTGTTCCAGGGAAGGGAGATGTCTTAAGAAAGACAGAGGAAGGCTGGGCGCGGTGGCTCAAGCCTGTAATCCCAGCACTTTGGGAGGCCAAGACGGGCGGATCACGAGGTCAGGAGATCGAGACCATCCTGGCTAATATGGTGAAACCCTGTCTCTACTAAAAAATACAAAAAACTAGCCGGGCGATGTGGCAGGCGCCTGTAGTCCCAGCTACTCGGGAGGCTGAGGCAGGAGAATGGCATCAACCCGGGAGGCAGAGCTTGCAGTGAGCTGAGATCCGGCCATTGCACTCCAGCCTGGGCGACAGAGCGAGATTCCGTCTCAAAAAAAAAAAAGAAAAAAAAAAAGACAGACAGAGGAAGTGCTTCCTCCCGGTTGCCCCCTCATGTTCTCAGGACCAAGATCCTTCTTCTTTTGAATTCCTAAAGACAGGTCCTGGGGAGACAGGAGATGGGTATGGAGGGAGGAGGCAGGCAGTCCCTGGAGTCCGAGTGGATCTCCGTTGTCACACCTATGTCCTGGATTGGACCAGCAACCTAAGGGCTCCCCAGAATAATTTCCTGGGCCATTTCAGAAATGTGTCCAAATCCCAGTGGAACTAGACAATCTGGTCATGCCAACAACTTTTCTAAGGAAACAGTTCAAAGAATATTGCCTTGGTTATCAGGGGGAACAAGAAAAATGTGACAGAAAAGAAATACTTGGAACTAAGATGTGAGACAAAATAGTCAATGCTAGTATTCGCACAACAGGCTTAACATGAGACTTTTTTTCTGGTTTACCAAAAAAAAAAAAAAAAAAATTAATTGTTTCCTTGACTATTTCTCAGCACCTGCTAAGACTCGCTACCGAAGCTTTGGGTTTATCAGAGTTTTCAAACTGTACAGGCAGTTATGTGCTATAACACCTTGCTGTTCTGAGGTGTGCATTTATCTTAAAATAGCACAAAGTTAGGGTTAAAAGTTAATTTCCTGGCCAGACTTTAGTCCCAGTATAGGAAACGTTTGATGATAACAGTTCTGTTCCATTCTGAGTGTACTCAAATGAAAATCCTTGGTAATAACAAAACCAGAAGCAGACGCCAAAAACTTATCAGTGAAATATAAAATTTGAATTTTTTGGTTTACTTTTGACTTTTTGAATCAACTTCATTGAGGTATAATCTGTACCCCCAAAATGTACTTATTTTAAATGCCCAGTTTGATGAGTTTTGCCAAATACATATATCTGTATCACAGGTATCTCAACTAAGATGTAGAACATTTAAATTGGAAGTTTGTATACATTTCCTTTTTGTTTCCTGATACTTGTGTGTATGTGTGGGTGGAAATTCATCCCTGAAAATGAAAATACTTAAAAGAAACTTTCACCCTACCAAAAGGCTCTTGATAATAATTCTGAGATTTTTAGTATGACTGTCACTTGTATAAGAAAATTTGTAGGCCGGGCGCGGTGGCTCAAGCCTGTAATCCCAGCACTTTGGGAGGCCGAGACGGGCGGATCACGAGGTCAGGAGATCGAGACCATCCTGGTGAACACGGTGAAACCCCGTCTCTACTAAAAAATACAAAAAACTAGCCGGGCGAGGTGGCGGGCGCCTGTGGTCCCAGCTACTCGGGAGGCTGAGGCAGGAGAATGGCGTAAGCCCGGGAGGCGGAGCTTGCAGTGAGCCGAGATCGCGCCACTGCACTCCAGCCTGGGCGACAGAGCGAGACTCCGTTTCAAAAAAAAAAAAGAAAATTTGTAGACCAATATAGCATTGTGCTTAAAATCCAATTAGACAATGTTACTTTGTAGAGGAGGTTTTGCCACCGTAGGGCTTGTTTTTGTTTTTTCAAGAGCCTTGCAGAGACAAAAGGGAGGGTTTTATGGGCAAGGAAGCAGCAGGCTGCACTCGAGGTTCAGGTTTTGGGGGAATGAAGTGTTTCAGAATCCATACTTTTGCATAATCCAGTATGAGCCCCTGCCGATGTGGAAGTGCATCTGTAGTATCCAGTAAATTCCTCACTGCTTCCTCCTCTTTTGTTTTCTCCTGTCTCCCACCCACAGCATTCCGAGGGGGAGCACTTCAGTGGGCATTCTCAGAGGAACCACAAATGACCTTCAGGATGTGAAAATGGTCCCCAAATAATCGCTGGGAGCCTTGGAGCAGGCTGCCGGGGCTCCAGGACCAGGGCTGTCTCTAGGATCTTCAGCAGCATTGGCATTCACAGTGCGTGCTACAATCTTCAAACTTCAAAACATTTCAGCAAACGTGAGTTATAATCTCTCAAAATCCCTTTACCATTGTCATCTGGCCAGTCCTGTTTCGAAGATAAGGTAACTGATGGAATCACTTGAGATACAGGCCAGGGGACTTTGGGGAAAGGTTAAGGAGGGAACTTGTTCTAAGGGAGGTGCTGGCAAAGGAGGCCAAAAGCTAAACGTGTAATTCAGGAGAAAGCATCCCATCAAGGATACCCCTTCACGGTGCACACTGAGAGTGGCGGCTTCCTGTCCTGGCTTCCTGTCTTGATTCTGCAACTACCCAACGTTGACCTTGGGCAAGCCACAGCCTCCCATACTCCTACCACCAGTTTCTCCACCTGCAGCGCAATGGGGTTGAATCCATGAGCTCAGAAGGCCTCCAGCTCGAACCTCCTGGGAGACTGACCCCCTGCCTGGGGCCCTAACTTGACGGGCACTTTCATGTGCTTTGTATATTCCTAAGTCAAGGGTCCCCACAAATATAAGTGGGTCCAATCTGGCAGCACATTCACATTAGCTGGTTTCACGCCTGTCTTCTATGGGATACAATTCCTTACACCTGCTCATCCAGTAAGTTATCCGTGCAAAGGGTGTCCCTGTATTTTAGAAAGCGGCATGAACATTCAGTCTTTACCCATTGTCTCTTTAAGCAGTTAATACCCTAAAGCTACAATTATATAACTATGTCCCGGAGTCCGAGTCCACCTTGCTTTGCTCCTGATGATCACAGCTTCCTAAATGATCTTCCATTTCCACTTTTGCCCTTCTGTCATCCATCCTCCACTTAGCAGCCAGTGTTCTTGCAAAAACATAAATCAGACCAGGTCACTTCACTACTTAAAACCCTTCAGCGGCATCCAACTGCTCTTGGAATAAAATGCAACATCTTATCATGATCTACATGGCCCCAAATGACCTGCCTACCACACTCTTATCTGATTCGATCTCCTTTGGAGAAGATATGCAATTTCTGGATATCATGCCTCTACAAAAGGAAGAGGCCGTCTCTTCCCCTCGCTCCCTTCTGACTGGCTGCGAAGTAGGTGTGATGGCAGGAATGGAGAAGCCTTCTCGGACTATGAGGTAGGGATCACATATTGAGAATGCCAGACAGTAGCACAGCAGAGTCTGGGTCCCAAAGTATTACAGAGCTATCTTATCAGTCCTGAACTGTCCACCCATGCTGTTAAGTGACAGAGAAATAAATATCCATCTTGCTGAAACCCCTGTAAGTCTGGGTTTCTCTCTCTCTCTCTCTCCTTCTTTTGAGATGGAGTCTCACTCTGTTGCCCAGGCTGGAGTGCAATGGCATGATCTCGGCTCACTGCAACCTCCGGCTCCCGGGTTCAAGCGATTCTCCTGCCACAGCCTCCTGAGTAGCTGAGATTGCAGGCGCGTACCACCACGCCTGGCTAATTTTTGTATTTTTAGTAGAGATGGGGTTTCACCATGTTGGTCAGGCTGGTCTTGAACTCCTGACCTCATGATCCACTCGCCTCGGCCTCCCAAAGTGCTAGGATTACAGGTGTGAGCCACTGTACCTGGCCTGGGTTTCTCTATTACAGCAGCCAACAGGGTCCGAACCAACGCATTGCACTTTCCTTAGGGCTCTGTCCTCGTTGTTCCCACTCCCTGGGATGCATTTCCCTCGTTCCTCTCATGGCTGCTTTGTTATTCTTCCAGCCTCCTGCTTAAGTGCCATGTCCTTGAGGAGGCCTTACCTGACCAACTTAACCAAGTTGGTCATATCTCTCCACTGATCTCTAGCAGTGGCCTCCCCACTAGCCTTCCTGCCTCCACTCATGGTCTTCCCACCATCCATCATCCACAGAGGCCAAAACCTTAGTACGTGGTAAGTTGCCTTATCAGGCCTTACCTGACCAACTTATCACATATTAAACTCTGTGATAATCTTGTTTGCCCATTTGTCATGCTTGTTTTGCCCATGAATGAGAAGCCCCCTGAAGGCAGCAGCCTGACCTCTCTCGCTCGCTTGCGTCTCTCCAGCACCTGGAACAGTGCCTGGCGTGCAGTGGAGGGCCCAGTAAGTATTTATGAAGTGAATGAACAAGTGCAGCCACAATCAGCAGGATCCCCATTTCAAGTTATTCTTTTAGTTCTTGGATCTGGGACAAAAGGGCTGGGGACACCTCACAGTTCAGAGGTTAAAGGGCTCTTCTGAGATGACTTAGCAAATCATCTGGAGAATACAGATCTCAATCCATAACATTTGCTGTTCACAGAGGGATTTGAAAGAACAGCTTGTCTACCAAGGCCGATTTAATGAAACCATGAAATATATTACTGCAATAAGAAACCTTACAAGAAATAAACTCGATCTGTTGCCTGGTATCCCTCTAATAATTAATGATATAACTAGGAAAGGTTGGTTCCGAAAATAAAACAACCTCGGAAATGAATTCAACCGAAGTGCACTTTGTGGTTACAAACACGTAGTATCAGAGACAGTGTTATCGACCCCATTGAAAATAATGACTTATTGCAAGTAACCACAAATCAGCTGACTACTTGAATGGATATTACACATTGTCTACTACCCACGAACTCAAAAAAATCATTAGATCCATACTAGGAGAAATAAGAGGACTTACTACTCATGAATCCCTTCTTTCTACAAAACCTCATCTCCTTACGCAAGAATGAGAAGAGCTGTCATTTGGGAATTAGAGAACCAGGTTGGAGTCCTTGCCTGCCCTGTATTTGTGGCCATAGACAGAAATTCCTTAATCCCTTTGAGTCTCAGTTTCAACCATAAACTGGGAATTTGTGCCTCTCTTTTCCACACTCCCCACACTGAATGTATCAGCAGATAGTCTTAGCTGTGCCTCCAAAATACATCTTCAATCTGCCCATTTTTGTACATTCAATTATCTTCTCATTGAAGCCACCATATCTCTCCACTAAGCTCTAGCAGTGGCCTCCCTGCTAGCCTCCCTGCCTCCACTCATGGTCTCCCCACCATCCATCATCCACGGAGGCCAAAATGATACATGAAAGCCCTCCCATTCAAAGACCTCCCATTCAACTCATAATAAACTTCAAACCCCTTGTCCTTGGCCTGTGAGGCCCTCTCGCTGAACTGGCCACTGCCTCCTCTCTGACTCCAGCTTCCACTTTTCTCTTCCCCATTCATTCTATTTGTCAAGATTTCCTTCTGTTCAGGTAAATGTCGACCTTGTCAGATCTCAGGGTCTTTCGTCCTGCTATACCACGCTTTTTCAATCCATGGCCTGCAGGCTGCATGCGGTCCAGGATGGCTTTGTAAACCAAAATTTGTAAACTTTCTTAAAACATTATGAGATTTTGGCCTGGCACGGTGGCTCAAACTTGTAATCCCAGCACTTTGGGAGGTCGAGGCGGGTGGATCACAAGGTCAGGAGATGGAGGCCATCCTGTCTAACGCAGTGAAACCCCGTCTCTACTAAAAATACAAAAAATTAGCTGGGTGTGGTGGTGGGCGCCTGTAGTCCTAGCTACTCGGGAGGCTGAGGAAGGAGAATGGTGTGAACCCGGGAGGCGGAGCTTGCAGTGAGCTGAGATCACGCCACTGCACTGCAGCCTGGGTGACAGAGCGAGACTCCATCTCAAAAAATAAAATAAAAAATAAAAAAGTAAAAATTACGAGATTTTTTTGCAATTTTTTAAAAGCTCATTAGCTACCGTTAGTGTTAGTGTATTTTATGTGTGACCCAAAACAATTCTTCTTCCTATGTGGCCCAGGAAAGCCGAAAGGTTGGACATTCCTGTTACACCTTTAACTGGAACACCCTGTCTTTGGATCTGGCTCCTTCGAATCCACTCTAGAGATCTCACTTCCTCCCTTGATCACTCTCTATCATACGACCATTTTTTTCATCCTGTTTAACAGTGACTTAAATTATTGATGTATTTGTTCTTGTTTGCCGTTTTATTTTTTTTTCTCACCAGAAATTCAGCTCCATAAAGGCAGGGGCTTCGAATCTTTCTTCACTGGCCTATCTATCCCCAGCACCCAGCACAATTGCTGGATAAATGAATGAAGATTAAAAATAATATCTATTTCCAGGGGTTAGTATGAGGCTTGAATGTAAAACATGCTTGTGGAGAGTCATACAACTGTTGGATTTTATCAATCATTTTATGTGTCTGTAATTGGAAAAGATTATATTGCTGTTCACTAATATAGGTCAGAAGAAATGAAAAATCTCGCATCCCATTAGTGAATCTGCCCAAAATCTGTGCGATTGCAGCTGTTCATACATACTGAGATGAAATCACTCGCTATCTCATACGCATTATTATCTGCTCTGCTTTAGGGAGTGTGGCTGGGGCATGAAAGACAGACGCCTGGTCTCTTTGCCTTGAGGGTGCTTACAAACAAATGAATGACGAGTGCCTGAGCCGCTTTGGCCTTGGGATCTCTGGAGCATTCACGACCTGTGCTATTCTTCAAATGCTCACTGTGTCCACACTGTCACCTCGTCCTCCGCGAGGGCCTGGCCTCTCTCATAGGGCGATGAGCTCCATAAACACAAACTATTATTTTCCATATTTATCTTAAATTGCCCAAGGTAGACTAGAAGGTACCCAGCAGGGATATGGAATTAAACTGAATGATGGGTTCTTGTGCAATATATATTTTTAAATATGTCCTTGCAAAAATATCCACTAATAATGCAGGAAACTATCTTACTTTGTATTGGAAGAAATTGTATGATTTGCTAATAACATGTCCCCCTTCAACATAAAGATAAGGCTTTATGGATTTACTCTTGACTGCTTTCTAAAAGCACGTCCAGGTTGTCTGGAACCCATCACACCCTCTGCTGGGGCCCACTGAGACCCAGTGGCTTGAATCAATGAGACGGACAGGTGGCCCGGAGCAGTTTTCTCTTTGTCTGATCCCTCTGACCAGAGAAACAGTGTTAAGACTTCAAGAGCTGAGGGAAGATGGGGAAGAACTACTAGCTGGAAAAACAAACAAACGAACTTTCAGATAAAACTAGCCAAAGAATCTTGCAGGAAAATATAAGAGAGAGATTTCTGAAGTTCACCCAGGCACAGACACACTGAGTAAGGTAGAAAAAAAAGAAAGTTGGGGATGAGTTTGAATTGATGAGACCCACAGGATGTTGGCAGCAAGTAGCTTAGAGCTGTAAAGATTTAATGCAACTCCAGCATGCCTGGCTTGTTCCAGGGAGATTCTGGATGGGTATCTTTGTATTCATCACCCACCACCAACAAGCCCATGTGTTTGTTTCCAGTGCTTTCTGCTTTTTCCTTCTTTTCTCTATGTCGGTCTCTGAGCTTCTCTCATTTCTCCCCCGATTCACTACATAGAGGGGCTCTTATTTCTGATATATGTTTTATAATGTTTTTAGGACACTAAAATTATTTAACTCTATATTCACTGCAATACCCCAGGTAATATAATTTTGGCTCTGAAAGGCCTTATTTATTTATTTATTTATTTTTTTGAGACGTAGTCTCACTCAGTCGCCCAGGCTGGAGTGCAGTGGCGCCATCTCGGCTCACTGCAAGCTCCGCCTCCCGGGTTCACGCCATTCTCCTGCCTCAGCCTCCCGAGTAGCTGGGACTACAGGCACCTGCTGCCACGCCCGGCTAATATTTTGTATTTTTAGTAGAGACGGGGTTTCAGCGTGTTAGCCAGGATGGTCTCATTCTCCTGACCTCGTGATCTACCCGCCTCGGCCTCCCAAAGTGCTGGGATTACAGGCGTGAGCCACCATGCCCGGCCAACCTAATTTATTATCTTGGTGTGACTTTGACAACCAACCAACCAAATAACTGGTCACGTGAGTTAATAAAAAGGTCAAATAGATGTTAGTTTAGGTGACACAGATGGGCGGCATATATGGTACGAAAACCATGTGTTTACTGTTCTGGGGTTTCATTCTTGTTGTCTAGTCTTGGGTGCTTCCATCCGCTTTCCAAGTAACTTGGGTTAGCCCATTTGTAGTTGTGCCCTCATCACTCATTTAATTACCCCCTGAAAGCATTACTAGGCAGTTTATTACCATTCTGCCTTAGGTAGTTGGTTTTCTTTTTCTTTTTTTTTTTTTTGAGATGGAGTCTCACTGTGTCACCCAGGCTAAAGTGTAGGGGTGCGATCTCAGCTCACTGCAATCTCCACTTCCTGGGTTCAGGTGATTCTCCTGCCTCAGCCTCCTAAGTAACTGGGATTACAGGTGCCCACCACCAGGCCCGGCTAATTTTTGTATTTTTAGTAGAGATGGGTTTCACCATGTTAGCCAGGCTGCCCTTGAACTCCTGACCTCAGGTGATCCACCCGCTTCAGCTTACCAAAGTGCTGGGATTACAGGCGTGAGCCACCACGCCCAGGCAGGTAGTTGGTTTTCTCTCTTTGCTACCTTTGGGAGGGAAACTGAGTGAAGCACTGTTGAGTTTGCCTTCGTTTCTATGAAACCTGGAACCTGTAAGTTAAAGGTAACCATCTGGTATTATTGCATCTTAGTAAGTATTAGTTGGGGCAAAAGTAATTGTGGTTTTAACCATTTCCTCCTTCCTCCTTTCTTCTTCCTCTTCCTCCTCTTCCTCTTCCTCTTCTTCTAAAAGTAATTGTGGTTTTAACCATTACTTTCTTCTTTCTTCTTTCTTCTTCTTCTTCTAGATGGAGTTTCACTCTTGTTGCCAGGTTGAAGTGCAATGGCGCCATCTTGGTTTACTGTGACCTCCGCTCCACGGGTTCAAGTGATTCTCCTGCCTCAGCCTCCCAAGTAGCTGGGATTATAGGTGCCTGCCACCACAACTGGATAATTTTTGTATTTTTAGTAGAGACGGGGGTTTCACCATGTTGGCTGGGCTTGTCTTGAACTCCTGAACTCAGGTAATCTGCCCACCTTGGCCTCCCAAAGTGCTGGGACTACAGGCATAAGCCACCATGCCTGGCCTAACCATTACGTTCAATGGCAAAAGTCGCAATCACTTTTGCACCAACCTAATAGAAAATTGTTCCCTGAGAACAATACTTTTTTTCCTTAAAAATGTACTTTTAATCACAAATGTGTTATATATGTAATCATAATTTTCTTATATTTCACATTTAAAAAAGAAACTAATTTTCCTGTACTCTGAAAATGTTAACATGCTAAATAAGTGTAGAAAACAGAAAGAGGGAATGTCTTATAAAAACATATCCAAGTTGCATTTTTAAATTGTTCTTCCTATTTTTCGAGATAAGATACGCTCGCTTGATACTCAGAGTTCAGGTTCTGCTCCCCGGTCCTCGGGGACCCCAGGGTCAGAGCACGACTGGAAAAGGATGAAGGAGTCTCCATCTATAAATTCACAATGCAGAGGGTGACACTGGCACTCAGGGGGTGTGCCAAGTGCCAAGGCTGTCAAACTCCAACCTGCAGAAAGGGCTGCTTGATAGGGAAAGGGGAACATTGAAGAGGGATGGGAGGGAATTACTTAATGGGCAAGAACAACAGAGATTCCAAAGCCCAGCAGATGTCAAAGCACTTTCATATAGGGGTTGCTAAGCCTGCTAAGTACTATTTACATCAAATGTCACACCAAGTAGAAAAAAAATCAGTCAGAACAAATAAAAATACCGAAGTTTAGAACAGATGAGAATGAGTTAGAAACGGAAAGACAAAGAATCCAACCCAAAGCCAGGATCCCTCTTAGAGCTGCCCTCTCTGCCCCACAGTTGTCCAGTGTCTCTTTAAATATCTAGTGACGGTTGGGCATGGTGGCTCACACCTGTAATCCCAGCACTCTGGGAGGCTGAGGTGGGCAAATCATGAGGTCAGGGGTTCAAGACCAGCCTGGCCAACATAGTGAAACCCCATCTCTATTAAAAACACAAAAAATGAGCCGGGGATGGTGGTGGGCATCTGTAGTCCCAGCTACTCAGGAGGCTGAGGCAGGAGAATTGCTTGAACCTGGGAGGCAGAGGTTGCAGTGAGCTGAGATTGCGCCACTGCACTCCAGCCTGGGCGACACAGCAAGGCTCTGTCTCAAAAAAAAAAAAAACAAAACAACAACAACAACAAACTAGTGACAGCACTCCATATTTATCCAGATGCTGTGAGTTATAGGGTTCTGGCCCTGGGCTCCCATCATTCTCCTTACCTCGAATGGGAATTGGCCTCCCAGGACCCAGTGGTTCTAACTTAGCACTCAGCACACACGTGCCCTTCTCCTCCATGTGAGCCCCACAGAGAGTTAAAGATGGGTCCCCACCTCCCTAAGTCGCCTCTCCTTCAGGCCAAAGGTCCCAATTCCTGCTGCTGTTCTGAGTGGCCCTCCACGGGCCATACTCTGGCTTGGTAATGTCCACCTCACCATGCCTAACTGATAACATTCGAAGAATTTCCAGCCTTGGCTCTACCACCTGGGGACTGTGCTGTGGCCCTAAAGCCACCCAGCTCATGGCTAAATCGTGGCATGGAACTGTGCTGCCCTCTTAGGTCTCCTTTATTTTGAATTTGTGTAATTGATTTGTTTGAACCTAAATGTATGAGCTTATATTTAACCTTCATACTTTCATTTTATTGGTTTTGGCTTAGATTTATAGCCACTTAAAAAAATGATAACTTACATTTAATTATAATTCTCCAATTGTCAAAGTGCTTTCACATATACTGCTAATATGCATTTTGATCCCCTTATTTACCATCCGGCCATGCCTCCTCACCTTCTATCATCGGCAAATTAGATGAGCAGGAATGACAACAATTGTCACTGATAGACATATTGAATGAACGGCAAGGAACAAAAGGCCCAGCCCTGTGAACTGCCTCCCTAGATTCACACCACATTCCAAGCAAGGGGACAGAGAGCAGGCAACTACAGGACTGCCTGTGTGAAAAAGATCCTTGCAGAGAATAAAATGTGCAACGAAGAAAAATAAAACAGCATGAGGGAATAGGAAATGATGGGGCAAGGTGCTTTTATAGAGGGGGTGACTGGAGAAGGACTCTGAGCAGGGACTAGAGTGAATGGGGGAGCACGCAGTATACCCCAGAGACCGGACACACATGAATTCATCAATCGATTGACTTCCTGCAGTTCCAAAGATAATTTCAGGCAATCAATTTTTTGACTTGGTTTTGCTCTCCTGATTATCAACTAAGTCAGAATTTGCTTCTGTGCCACAAACACTGATTGAACACCTAATAAGATGCTTGACGCTGAATAAACACCTAAATAAATATCTGTGGAAAAAGTGAAAAAATATGCTATGACAGATTGAGTCAAAGGCTCTGCTAAAATCAAGAAATGCTGTGTGAAGACCATCTGACAAGGCTTCCTAACGTTTGCCCTGGACAACGCTCTCACCCAAGGCACTCCTAGGGGTATCATTAGATTGTGATCAATTGGCTATAGCCCAGTTATGGGAGCCCTCAGGCTATGTGCAGTTGCTGGCATATAAGCTACAATTCCAGGCTGATCAGAACGCAACACTGAGTTACGAATCTCTAATCTCAAGTCGTTCCCATTTCACTAGTTTCAGAACCTACATATAAAAAAGACATATGGTTCACGTGGGATGGCTTGATTCTGGGGAACTCATGTTGGATTATGCAAATCACACGATTCTTCTCTAAATTCTCACATATCACCTACTTAGTAATCTAGTCCAGAATTTTGTCAGTCATCCTTTTGCCAGTCTATGCTTTTTTTGGAAACTTTTTTTTTTTTTTTTTTTTTGAGACGGAGTCTTGCTGTTACCCAGGCTGGAGCGCAGTGGCGCCATCTCGGCTCACTGCGAACTCCGCCTCCCGGGTTCACGCCATTCTCCTGACTCAGCCTCCTGAGTAGCTGGGACTACAGGCACCCACCACCACGCCCAGCTAATTTTTAAAAAAAATTTTTTATTTTTAGTAGAGACGGGGTTTCACTGTGTTAGCCAGGATGGTCTCGATCTCCTGACCTCGTGATCCGCCCGCTTCGGCCTCCCAAAGTGCTGGGATTACAGGCGTGAGCCACCATGCCCGGCCGAAACTACTTTTTAAAATGAGTATTTTTGAAAGTTGACATTTCGTTGTCTCCATTTTTCAGCACCTCTCCAGATTGACCAAGTCTCCTGACAATTATTGGTCAATCACATCTACAAATGCTTGTAGCATTCTGAGGTGTGACCTGTCTGCACCTTGGACAATACATTTCTGCAATTAATTACTGATTAATGGAGCAACTACAGAAAATATTCAAATAGTTCAAAGAAAGGAAGGTGGATGAGGGAAAGGACAGAAAGATGAATATGACCCACTCCTGTACTGAAGATGAACAGACTGGACATCGAAACATAAATGAAATACATTGACAAATGCTGAAATGAACTAGAGTCTGAGAAGCGCTGTAGTGTGGGCTGGTATCAAGGCTTAGTGGGCACTGGGACAGGAGCCACTTTTGCCTGGGAAAATAAGGTCACTGAGCATTGGAGGACAGAGTTTGTGGTGTGTTGTGGGACGTGTCACAAATGCTCTACGGCTATAAGATAAAAGTGCTCTGCTGGAAGACTGGCTCAGGTAGTGGTTAGGAAAATGGGGACAGAGAGTGGAGGGCCAAGCTAAATAGCAGGGACCTCAGACACTTCACTGGATAAACCCAGCGGTTAAGTCCCTACAGGTTCTCAAGCAGGGAGTGCTGTGGCCTGCAAGGGAGCTTTCCCTTTGTGGAGTATTAATTGAAGATGAGAGTGGGTGGGGCTGCAGCCGGGAGGCTCTCTGCTTCCCACCTTTTCCAGACAAAGTTTTCTTCTGCCGTTTGAGAAGCCTTTCCTGTTGGAAGGTAATTTCCCATTGTAAAGAAACTCTGGCTGGTGTCCTCTAAGCACATTTACTTTGGAGAGGTTTAGGATTAGCATTTTCCCTGAAATAGTTTTTGTTTTTAAAAGGGCTTACTTTAAGTGGTTAAAACCTCCCCTTTCCCTCAAGCCATTGCACAATATTGATCACAGTATTTGTTCATTTAGCAGACCTTGTCTTCCTGTGGCCACAATGAAGGTCAGTGGTGAGCTTTAATGTAGTCCCTGTCCAAATGATCATCAATTTCAAAGGAATAAGAGATAAAAATTGAGCTACCAATATTAAAAAACAAATTTTGACTATGATTATTTGTAAAAGCGGTGCAATCATGGAAGGCCTTTGCATGTACACACAGATATATGAAGATTTTAGAACGAAAAGTGGATGATAATGGAGGCTGTTCCCAAAACCCTCTGAAGTTACACAGCCGTGCCTTAACAAGAAGTAATCAGACAGAACACTTACAGGATACATTAGAATAAGAAAATATTAAATATTAAGGCATTTTTTTAAAAGTTGAGAAGTGTTGGCTTTCGCGCTAGCCTCTCCCTTTCCAATCGATATCTTGGACTATACAGAAATAAATTCAAGGCCAGTTTTCAGGAATATAGATTTTAAAATGATGAAAGTGGCAGAATGCTCATCATTTCTGACTTTTGATTGAGGACAAAAATGTCACATTTGTATCATCCTGTTGGAAGCCTGGTGGCGAGTGTTTTGAAGACATGCTAAACCACTGCGGCAGAGAGCTGAAGGGCCACTGGGAAGGCCTCTCCATGGGAGACCCTTCTCGCCACCTAGATAGCTCTGGGCTTGGTTGATTCTGACAAGAAGAAATTAAAGACATAAAACACTCTTCCGTTTCAGATGCGTTGGCTAAGCCCCCTGCTCCATCAATTCTCTACTCTCCTCTCAGCTCCACAGGGCACAACACAAACCTCTGGAAGAGATTCCCTTTTCTGGGGGTCACGAGCCACTCTCCTTTGCCTTCTTTCCGTGCATCTCACCTTCTCACTAAATTAGAGATTGGGTCAAATGTACAGTATGGTTTTTGGGGAGTCAGTGTTTATTGGGAGTGTATGAAGGTTTAACATAATTCCAACGCATTTTGCCTAAAGGGTTATAGACCCTTTCACTAGTGAGAGAACATAAGGCCACACTAATTTATTTAAAATGTATCTTGAACCCAGACATCTGGGAATGTGAAAGTTAGAACATTTCTATCCTACTAAGGTAGTATAGAAAGACCATGAGCTTAGGGGTCAGGCCAATCTGGCTTCTGCTCCCCACCTTAGAAGGTGAGTGATATTGGGCTAGTAACTTCATCTTTCTGAAGCCTCCGTTTTCCGATCTGTAAAATGGGTATAATGATAGGTAACTCCTAAGAATGCAGTGAAAATTGACGGGGACGATATGGATACTTAATAGTTAATTAGTATGGTTAATATCAAACAATAGACTTTTGAGTCATGGTTGCTATTATTGGTTCTATTACCAACTTTCAGCAGCCTTGGGATTTAAACAGCCAGTACCTACACTGACAAGAAAGTCTTTTAACCCACTATTATGGATTATAATTAAGTAGTATAGCTCAGCTACTGATTAAAAAAAAAAAAAAAAAAAAGAAAGAAATCCTCTGAATCGATTAAATGTAGTGAACTTCCAAAGTGCACATTTCAAATGAGTAGGTGTGGGCTGGCAAGAGGCACAGTACCACTGCAGTAGAAGCGGAAAGAGCATGAGGAATGAGCCTTTCCCAAGTTAGGCCTGTGGTAGTTTCAAATAATTTCATAATTCTCTGTTTCTGGAAAAAGTAAAGATGGGCCTGGAGAGGCCGTAATTACCCCTTCTGTTCTCTCTTAGTCTCTCCCATCCCATTAAACACAGCCTCGATCAGGTAGAGACACCCCTCAATAAATACTACGAAAGAATCCACGCTGCTTTCCTAATTGTTTGGCTTCTGAATCAAAACAAGAGCTTCCTTTCAATTGTTAATGATGCAAATCAAGAGAGTATGTGGGAAGAAATGACACCTCTTCAGAACGCTGTGAACGTCTGAAGTGCTAATGGTGGTGATTAGGTATTCTGCAAAGAGAAAGCGAGACTCAATTCTATTCTCTACACACTGCCAGTGGGACTCAGTGCCTACGGGGAGATGAGCAAGTCTAGAACGGTCTGCCAAATGTGAGGGTGAAATATTAAAGCCACCTTCATGGATAACCAAACACTATGCCGAGTTTCGAAAGGGGAAAACCAAACAAGCAATTTGATGCTATTTTTACTCCTTGGGGAAAAAGGCAAACTGAACAGGACCGACTTTAACATAATGATTCAAGGAACCTATATGCTTTATCTTCCCTCAGGATGTTAATTATTCTGTTTAAGGGCTAATTTGTTTTGCAGGAGTGTGAAAGCACGCTCCGTTTTGGTGACACTTTTCACACACTTTTGGGGTGTGTGTGTCTACTTACGGAAAGCATTACCTACTAGTATTGTTACTGATCAGTATCATTATAACAACAACTAATTTGTTCTACATTAAAAAGGAAGTCTCCTTCTTTAAACAAGTCTCAAAATTTTTATAGCATGCGAGAATATTAACATGCTCCTGAAAAGTGTGGGATTTAACTGTTAACATTTAACAGTTCACACCATGTAAATCTCAGCTTTGCCTACACACCACACACACACACTGCCCGAAGCAGCACTCCATCAGATTCTCCTCGTTTTCCTTTACTTGCTCCCCGCGCAGTGACCCTGTGGAGTAGACTTGATAGTGCTTCGAATGCAAACCCAAACGCTATGATTTACTCCCAGGGTAATCCTGCTCCCCAAAGAACCCCCGATCTTGCAGAGACAAGCTCAAGAATCAGAAATTTTTTGACCGAAAGCACTGCTTGCAGAGGTGTTAAAATCCAGTTACAGTGCCCCGCTCATCACCCGGGCGCTCTCTCCGCCGCCCCCCGCGCTCCCCGAGCTGGAGCAGCGCACCCTTGCAACCCTTGCAACCCTTGCACCGGGAGGCAGCTCCATGTGGGAGCCAGCCCGCGCGCAATACTTGCCTCTTCCCGCCAGCCCCGGTTCAGGTGTGCCCCTCGCTTTGTGATGCAAGCAGCTTTCCCACTGGCCGGGTCAGACTTCAGAACCCCCGAGGACCGTCCTTTGTCGGCCGGCAGCCCGAGTCCCCGCCGGCTGCTTTGAGTCCACTGCTCTCGGGATCAAACCCCGGACCACTGAAAGGCAGGTGAGGGGAGGACGCAAAACCCGGAGTGGAGCGCTAGACTGCGGCGGCGGATCTGATTGTACTGGGAGAGCCACACGAAAGTATCCAAGGAAAAGCCAATATCTGGACTGGAGTTCTAAAAAACATAATTGTACTTGCATCCTCCCACCCGTGGGCAATACACACAGCACAGGAGTGAGTCTGTTTTTGTTTTTATGTTTTTTCGGTGTTTGGGCTTTGAGCCTCCTGGTGTATCTGGGTTAAGCACCTCTGATACTGTTGACCTACAAGGAGGGCTCTGAGAGCCTGGACTGTGGGGAAGAAACTTTTTTTACACTTCATGTCTTACTTCCATGAAGACAGTGTCTATGCTTGTTGTGGATGGCATTAATAACGGGATTAACTTGGAAAGCGTTCCTGTGCTTGATGCTATAGGCAGAGAAAGAGACAGAGACTGGGTCAACAGGGATTATTCTGAATGGGACATCTGATACTCTGGGATCTGGGAAAAAATATATAATGTTTTCTGATTTTCCTGTGGGGTTTCTAGTGCTGGGTGGCCTCCTTCACTCTCAGAGCACGGGTTACCTCCTGTCTAATACTCAATTTCTGACGGTGGTTTTTTTCTTCTTCCCCCTCCCCTTTCTCTTCCCCTTCTCCTTCTCCTTGTTCTCTCACTTCCTCCTCTGCTCTTTTTCGAGAAGCCTTAAATCCCACACTTTTCAGGAGCATCTTAATATTTTGGCATGCTATAAAATCAAGTATTTTTCTTTTTATCTTTATGTTGCTTCTCAAAGAAAGGGAAGATAGTAGTGACAGGAAAGAGCAGAAAATGTTTATTGAGGTCCAAATGGTAGCAGCTGAAGCCTTTAGCAAAATAAACCTTGCTCTGCCTCCTGGTCCATCAGCAGTAACTCACCTCCACCCCACGCCCCACGCCCCACGCCCCACGCCCCATGCCCCAATTACTGGGCAATATAAGAGACAGGAATTTGCAAAGGATAGTGGGTAAGAGGAGAGGGATTGGGGGTGGGGGGAGGGGCGGTTTTGTCCATGGGAGAGAAAATTAGGAAGCTGTAATTTGACTTCCATAGAGCGCTGTGTTCTTCTGTCTTTTCCAAATGAAGGACAACAAGAAGGGCCTGCTTCATCTGGATTTTCTAACAGACACAGGTTCTGCAAAAACGATCATGATGCACAGAATGACACAGTTCAAATCAGATTATAGGTGTCAGAAACCAAAAAAATTAAGTCACCATAGCCAGCCCTCACTCTAATAATTGTTTAAATATGTGATCTTTCGAAATGCTCAGATCAGCATATTGTATGTCTCCATTTATACGACATACGACATTGTGGAAAAGACAAACTAGGGACAGAGATCAGTGGCTCTCAGGGGCTGGGAGGAGAGGATGAGGGGGACAACAAAGGGTATAAGGGAAATCTGGGGGTGATGGATTGCTTTGTGTTGATTATGGTGGTGGCTACCTGAATATATTTGTCAAAACTCATATAACTCTACCTTTAAAAAGGTGGATTTTACTGTATGTAAATTTAAGAAACATTCTGTAGCCATAATCAAGATTAAACTAATCAAGTTTAAGGACATTTTAAAAGTCCCTGCGACCCATTGCTCCTTCATCTAAGAAAGTACAATAGGGAATGTGATTAAGGGCTTACTCACTGTGGACAAACCACAGACATAAGCTTAGAATTTAACAGAGAAGTGTCCCGAAAGTCCAATGTACAGCATATACTCTGCATGGCACAGGGCCAAGAGCTGGCTAGAAATACATAAAAACCCATTCCTTTTTCACTCTCCACAGCGGTGAGTAGAGATTTCTGTGCAAGAGGTTAGAAGGAGCTGGTAGCAAAGCTTTAAAACGGAGAGACTGGCAAGACGCAGATGAGAAAGGTCAGATCTTGGACAAAGTAGCAGAGGGAAATACCTGCTGATTCAGAGAAGATCCAACAAAAAGAATGTGACTCAAAGCTGTGGTTCCCAAACCTGGCTTCACATCGAAATCACCTGATTCCCACTAGATCCAGGGCTGTCAGGGCATCTGCCTGTGAAGGAGCTTCCCGGGTGATAGTTTTCAGCTGCCCAGGGCCAGCGCCTGTCCTAGGAGAGAAGGAAAGTCCTACTGGCTCAGGGAGGAGGCTCCTTGTGGGCAGGCGGGTCAGGGCATCAGGATAAGACGGAGCTGCTTGCATGTGTAGGGGGAGGGCTTTCTTTGGGGGCTGTAGCGATGCCTCTCACAGACTCAGGGAGCAGAGAGGAAGAGGGAGCAGCAAGGGCCTCCCCAGCTTTAGTGGGGTGTCTGTGCTGCACCATTAGGGAGGAATGAGCGGAAGTGCGAAGTGTCCCCATGTTGATACCACTAGCACCTTGCACTGTGCCTGGCCACTGTGGCCAATCGATAAATATTTCTGGAATGAATGAATAGATGATTGCCACTCCATTAAGCACCTTCCTACGTGTTGCCTAATTTTACTCTTACAGCTACCCCTGGGAGAGAGACTGTTATATCCTTCGTAGCTGGGGCATCTTCAATGCTCAGAGAAGTGAAGTAACCTACACATCGTTTCACAGTTAGCAAATACAATGGATATTTTAGCAAAGAATGAGCAATGATAAGCCTGGCCTGGTAGGTTTCTTTCCACACTATTGGGGTTCTGACAATGAACTTGAGTGTTTCATATCTGAAAACATATGAAATATTTATTTCTTCATGAATGATTAAATTTTAAGGTCAAAACCAGTAAGTTTCAAATGTCTCCTAAGGAATGTGTCTATTTTCGATATAGTTCTATGGCATTAAATTTTTTTTTTTTTTTTTTTTTGAGACAGAGTCTCGCTCTGGCTCTGTCGCCCAGGCTGGAGTGCAGTCGCGTGATCTCGGCTCACTGAAAGCTCTGCCTCCCGAGTTCACGCCATTCTCTTGCCTCAGCCTCCCGAGTATCTGGGACCACAGGCGCCCGCCACCGCGCCTGGCTAATTTTTTGTATTTTTAGTAGAGACGGGGTTTCACCGTGTTAGCCAGGATGTTCTCGATCTCCTGACCTCGTGATCCGCCGGTCTTGGCCTCCCAAAGTGCTGGGATTACAGGCGTGAGCCACCGCGCCCAGCCTATGGCATTAAATTCTTTAATAATGGTTCTAGACTGGGGGACAATGGGAAACTAGATGGCTTTTTTCTGCCTCCACCAGTTGTTAAAATGACTATTTGTTCTGGAATGTATCTTTTAGTTTTGGCTCTTTTTTTTTTTCCTTTTTCATTAACCAAACAGGAAGTGTAGGTTAGATAGGAGCCAGTCAGTACTCACAGGCTCCCCATTGGAAATCTCTTTTTAAAAGCAAATGAAACTTTTTTTTTGTTTGTTAAAAAAAGACCATCACCACTGCTAGTGATTAATAAAAGATGACTCTGAGAAGCGTATCAACCTCTGTATATTTGCAGCCTCCCTCCTTTTTTCAACTATTTTTATTTCTCCTTCCATATTTCTCTAGATGAAATTAGATAAAACTATATCATTTCATTATATCACTATTATTATTAAATAAGGACTAGAATTAAGGTACTATCTTGCATAAAATTATAAGTTTAGTCATTAAATTAAACCCCAAATCTATGGAATAAGAATCAGTCAAAGACAATTCTGACACTGGATTCAAATCCATTATTAATGTTCTGCAAGTTTTTGTAGAATGAAAGAATAAATGAATCCAGTTCTGTAATGAGAGACAGTTATTTAAACCAAACAATGTAGTCATGGCTGGATATGTAGATATTAGGGCAGGAAGACAGACATAAATTCCTCTGGGCAAGGAAGGAAGGAGAATGAGGGAGGTAGGTGACCTTCCTCCTAAGCCTGTTAGTTTCAGTGGCTTCATGAAAGATAAGGGAATTTCAAGCTAGGAGAACTGAGCATTAATTTGTTCAAGTCATGAAAACACCGTAAAATATTTAAACCTTGACAATACTATAGTTGAATGTATCAAAAAGACTAATGTTAAGTAAATAAAAATCTAGAAAGCTTAGCAAATTGTCTGTAAATTCAAATGTGAGTCACTAGACGGAAATGAAGGGCCAATGAAATGTATTAGGGGGCGGCTTTCTCTGGCATTTCTTTTAGGAGGTGATTAGCTGGGGAGCAGGCTGAAGATGGATACCAGCCTTCACATTTCAGTTCTTGCGGTTGCTGATGTCTGCCTAATCTTCCTTCTCTTGACACGTAATTATAAGCTAGGTGTATATCTGATACAGCAGTTGGTCTCACTCCTGCCTAGTGTCTGGGAGTCTCTCGTCTCTGCTAGGTGTGCTATCGGAGCTGTGTTCATCAGCTGACACGGAGTAGCAGATCCTGACGAAGTCCCTCCCTGCTGGAGGTGTGGGCAGTGATTGGCAGCACTCAGCAGCAGCAGGAGACTCTCATGATGTGAAAACTCCCCTCACAGTCTGCTCGATCCCTGCAATCACTCCTAGAGGCTGTGTGTTCTTTTCAAAGGCATGGCAGGCCTCGGTTTCATTGTCTTTTCCCTTTATGAGTTGAGGCATTAGAGAGGAGACCCGCTGTGGGATTAGAGTGGGATGGCCTCTCTTTGCCTCTGACATCATCTTGAGCCACGGGAGCTCTTTCCTTCTTGGACTTTCCCATGGGGTTTGCTGAGTCTTGCTGCCGTGTTAATTATATTTTCCCTTGGTTGGCAGAATACAAATCAGCTTAGTCATGCTTCTATTTCCTCTAGATACAATGCAGCTGAGAGGGAATTTGGCTAAGTGCAGACACAAAGACCAGGCGCCTAGCTCCAGGTGCCTCATCTTCCCCATCTTTGAGTGGTTCCACTTCAAACACAAACGCAAGGACAAAGAGTCATTGGTAGGATCTGCAAACACTGCCCTCTAAAATTAGAGTCTTGATATCATGAAAGTAGGTTTCCCCTGGCTGTGTCTTTTCAGGAGGTCCCTTCTTTCCACTCTCCCAAAGCCTCCCCCAGTGACTGCTAGGGTTCCCCCAGGCAGGTCCTTGCATGGGCAGCCCTCCCCCCTGGTACAAAGCACTTGCTCATCTCTCTCTTCTTGGGTATCATGGCAGTGGCAGCGCTTCTGGGGCCTGGCAAAGGTGTGCAGGTCCTGGTGCTCCATGCTGGGGCAGGGTGCTTTCTGTGGTCACAGGTAAAGCTGCTGGTGCAACCTGTGGTTCCTGCACAACCAGACGAGGTTATTTCTCGTAGCTACAGAACTGTGGGTCCACCAGCATGCACTGGTTCTCTATGACCTGGAAAAACCCCTTTTCCTAACTTTTCTGGTGTTTCTTACCAAGGTTCACGGGGCCAGCCCCTGCTCCATTGTCTTGCCAAGTTATTGTGTAGCAAATTTAGACTTTTGCTTATAGTCTGATTTTCCAAAGACTTAATCACTACATGGTAGGCCACCCGATTGACTGTCACCAGGCTGCACCTAAAACCCATGCTGCCTTCAGCCCCTAGAGTGCACTGTGCTTCTCTTGCCTCTGTCCTCCCTGGAATGAATTCCTTCACAAGAGACCCTGGGATCCCTCACGAAAACAGCCTCCTCGAACCCAAAACCTTCCTAGCCCCAGACACGCCTGAATTCCAGGTCACACACAACTCAGATCAAACTAGACTCTCTGTGATATAAGAATGATGATCACAGTCATGCTGCTGTCATTCATTAGGATGGGGATGTACAACATCTTGTGGAAGCCACTAGAACTGCTGTTGTGGGTCATTAGTCCCATTATGATGAAAATTATGCAAACTCTAGCACTCACTTGTCATGCTAAGGATAACTGAAAACTCTATTTGCAAGGATGGGAAGACTGATGTCATGGGGAAAGTTCTGGAGCGGAAATCAGGATGTCCTTAGCCACCAACCAGTGACAGGAATTGTGCAAGTCGGATTCTTTCTTGAGGCCCCAGTGTGCTCATTTGCAGAACATCCACCACCAGCGTTCCTTGCTGTACTTCAAGGCCTGGGAAGTCGGATCAACATACATTTTTGCACAGCACAGAAAAAGCCTCTCCAGGAGTTGAGACCTGACTTCGTGGCATCTCTTCTGACTACAGGGAACTCTTTCTCTGTTAGGGTCAATATTTTTAGAACTGTCTCAATATGATTCCCTTTCCCAGTCGTCTGGTGAATTCAGTGACGTTGTTGAACTGAATTTCTGGGATTCAGGTGGACTCCACCAATGTACCTGATACTGTGTGAGGTTTTCCGTCATTTCTGGTAGCCTTTCATAGTGACAGCATGAGGTTACCTCATGCCTTTCTATTCAAATTTCACCAGCAGGAAAAGACACCAAAATGTTCCAATGTTCCATAAAGTCCTCCCAGTCAATTCACTTCACCTAAAAAATGAGGTGTTTTCTTCCCCGCCTTTCCTGAGGTGGAATCTGGTCTGTCATCCAGGCTGGAGTGCAGTGGCGAGATCTCGGCTCACTGCAATCTCCGCCTCCCAGGTTCAAGTGATTCTCCCACCTCAGCCTCCCGGGTAGCTGGCATTACAGGCATGTGCCACCACGCCTGGCTAATTTTTGTATTTTTAGTAGAGATGGGGTTTTGCCATGTTGGCCAGGCTGGTCTTGAACTCCTGACCTCGGGTAATCCGCCTACCTCAGCCTCCCAAATTGTTGGGATTACGGGCATGAGCCAGCCACTGTGTTCAGCCTAAAAAAAATGAGTGTTTTGATGTTTTTGTATAAACATCACTGTGATGGACATCTGTCTCCATACAGCTATGTTTGGAGGGGCAGGGCTGTTAAGAGTGGCAGGGGAGGAGTCCACTGAAATCTGAAAAAAATATTTGGGCAACATAGTGATAAAGGGTATGCTATCATGTTTATTATAGTAGTACTCACACTAGCAAGGATAATTTTACAAAGTTGCTCATAGGAAGTTCTGTGATCCTATTTTATACTTGATTTAGGCTCTGTTTCTTTTTTTGCAGATTTATAGTAAAACAATTACATTGACAAGCTGTTCTACATCCACCCTCCCCCTGTTTCTAGCGTGGAGCCCTGAAGCATCGTTCAAATAAGGACAAACAGCCTGAGAGGCAGATAAATGGATGACCTGGTTTAATTTTAAATGACATGAATAATGTTGCTTCTCTCTCTTCCCCTGCAGAACCTCTTTCCATGTCTGACTGACGATAATGTGTGAAATTTTTCTTACTTAGCAGGGAGAATTAGTTTGTTTTAGTATCCAGAACACAGCACTGTATTTTGCTACTAGCTAAGTCCAATTTTTAATATATTAGCATACATAAACATGGTGGGAATTCAGAAGGGCCACGCTCTGGGTCAAGATTTTTATAACATAAGCTGAGACTCAATTCATTTTTCTCAAAACGCTGGAGGCCCCTGCCCTTGCCAAGCGCGAGATCCTTTCTCTCTGAACTGCTCATTCACAGTCAATCCTCCCACTATGAGTAAAGCATCACATCATATCCTATTATCCTAAAAATAAAATAGGAAGGTGGAACACACAGAAGCCAGAATTTCATGTCATAAGCAAATAAAGCACACATGGCTTTAATATACATCTATTCAATGCTCTACAATAGTTGCACAGTTTAAAAATAATTATAGTAATTATGATTTTTGCTCTGTTGAGTCAAATGTTTATAGGGTTTTTTTGTTGTTGTTTTTGTTTTTTGTCCTCTCAGTTTGTCATGATTTTACCAGGTAAAATGTGATCTTTTTGCACATATATTTTAAAACATAAAGGCCCTGGATTTGACAAAACGATGACAGGAATTTCTTTGGCTCCTCCAGCACCTCATGAACCACCATCCAATGCTTCCTTGGTCTGGGAGGAAAGAAGAATGAGCAGAGGGTGGTGCTGCATCTGGAATTGTGATCAAAATGGTGAAAGGTGCTTGTGAGGCAGGCAGGCAGCTCCATTTCCTCCCTCCTGCCCTCTCACACCACTTACCAAATGTGATCATGTGCAGGGCAGTGTGTGGTAGTTGTAGGGGAATTCATAGCTACTGGGGGTTTTAGACAAAGAGGAGGCCATTCTATCCATCCATTTCATCCGTCTATTCCATCCGTCCATTCCATCCGTCCACTTCATCCGTCCACTCCATCCATCCACTCCATCTATCCATCCATTCCATCTGTCTGCTCCATCTGTCCACTCCATCGATTCATTCCATCCATCCATTCTATTCATTTCATCCATCCGTCCATTCCATCTGTCCACTCCATGGATCCATTTTATCCATCCATTCCATCCATCTGTCCACTCCATGTGTCCACTCCATCCCTCCATTCCATCTATCCCTCCAACTCCATCCATCCACTCTATCTGTCCACTCCATCCATCCATTCCATCTGTCCACTCCATGTGTCCACTCCATCCCTCCATTCTATCCATCTATTTCATCCATTTGTGTCTCAATCTGTATTTGCTGGGTACCTTTGTGGGGCAGGCATGCTGCCGGCTGGGGTGGGTGAGGGCCTCAGTCAACAAGCCCAACAGGCCAGGCGGGGGTAGGGCCCTGCACTGGGGAAGCGATGGTGGCAGTGGGGAGCTCTGGGGCAGACTCTGGCCCAGCGGGTGTGCATCAGGGAAAGCTAGCAAATAACATAGCAATGGCCACTGGAAGCTGTCAGCAATTTTCAGAAACACCAGAGAATCCCCAAGGTCAGACAGAATCTGTGGTCCTGGGGAGCCTGCTGAGTGTCCTGGTCCAGGGGTCAGAGTCCGTTGCAGACAGGGAGGGGGCCAGCAGCCCCAGGAAGTACCATGGAGAACACAGTGAGGGAGAAGTGGCTTGAATTCAATTCCCTGGGATGGTTTGGGTCTTTCTAGGGAGAATGACCCTGGGCCAGGTTCCTGGAGCACTTGAATAAACTCACTGTGACCCAGCCCCGATTGAGGGTGGATGTGAGTTCTGTGAACCTCAATGCTGGTTCCATAACCCGGGTCTTGAGAAAACGTTCCCTACAAGTTCACGGCCCCAAGGTTTATTGAACACCAAGAGATGGAATCTACAAACAGACAACAGCTTGGCCGTATGTGACACCAGCACACTGACCCACAGCCTGCAGCGGACAACCCAGGAAGCTGGCCCCAGATGGTCAGGACTTAATCAATAAATGCCAGATTCCCTAATTTTGTCCCTGCGGCCAACTTTGGGCCAAGCAGAGGGAGCCAAATATAATCCCCTCACCAATCACACAGGACGCCTCCTGTGTCAGGCAGCCGTCCTCCAGTTTTCCTGGGCCAGTAAGCTCCTACCCCAGCACACCCCAGCCTTCCCCTTTCTCCACCTGAAAGCTTTCCCTCTCCCTGCTTGCTTCAGAGTCTCTGCCAGGCACAAGTGTCGGTGACTGACTCTCTTGCTACAGCAAGCTCTGAATAAATAGCCTCTGCGTGTTCTCATCTGGGTGGTCTTTATTTCCACACTTGTGCCTTACAGGTTTCCTCAGAGCCCCTGGAATAAGATGCTGATGAAAGTCAGGGTTCTGGGAGATATGCCATTCCTTCACAACTTTCCAAGGCCCTAACTACCTTTGTCAAAACAGAAACTAGTGTCCTCAGATGGACATTTTACCTGTAAACTTTGGATCAAGGTCAGAAGGTCCATGTGGGTGGACTCAGTGTGGAGATGATTAGGTCTCCACGAGAAGGCGAGGGAGGAGGCTAGCGGGGGCAGGGCAGTGGGGGGATCTGTGATCCAGAGACCAGACTCTCTAATTCTGCTGTAATCCTTGAGTTTCCAGGCAATGGAAACCCATAGACTTTCAAAAGTAATGAATATAAAATATTCTATCCAAGTTAGGAGCAATTTGCAAGACAAAAGCAAACACAGTGAGTATCTATTATAATACCAGTTCTAGGAGACACATGTTCCCACCTCAGGGTTTGGGGTTGTGGTAACACTTGTGACTCAGGTGTCTGGAATTTGAGGTTGGATGATATGTCTTTGTCACTATTTATATGAGGGTGTGATTTGACTGGCCACGGAACAGAGGAATAAGGAGGCAATTTACAACACGGTTTTACAAAACAAGGTGTGTTCAGTATCACTTGATAGTAGCGTTCTCTAATGACATGGTGGTAATAGAAACAAGTTCAGTGAGGGTGTTGGAAAGGGAGCATGCCAAGAGGGGGTTGCTGGCAAACAGCAAGCCTCAGGAAGAAATCATCCAGCTCTTGAGCTGAATTTTGAAATGCTAAAATAATTCTCCTTGGAAATCAGGGGGGCACATTCACGCAGGTGTCCACCAAGGTCGGTCACCTGAAGGCCAGTCTAGCTGCCTAAGGACCACTGCAGCTGCCCCTGGGAGCAGCGAGGCCACCCTTCTCCGTGGGTTCATTCTTTTCAGTGGTAGGTATTTCATTCCTTCGTGTAATCTGCTACGTGGTTGGGATGCAGCAGCATCCACAAGAAGCTGGATGCTGCCAGGATGAGAAAGCTACCGTGATCCCATCGCAAACCTGGGTCTTCCAGAGGGGAGCACGTGTATGAGTGGAAGGAAGCTGCCTTGTTTACCTGGGTGTGAATACCACAATTGTGGCCCACATCTGCCCTAAATCAACACAGTTGTGCAGATGTTCTTGATCCCATTTGCTCTGTTTATTTTCTTTCCTGAAAAACTGCTTCCCCCTATTTCAAATCCTTCCAAGAAGAAAGTAGATTAGGAATGCCGGTTAGTTTGGTCCAGAATCATGGGAGTGAGGGGTGAGATGGCAAGATGGAAGGGCAGATGGTTATGAAGAGAGATCCCAAAGGGATGAGGAGAATTACATATAGAAAACAATGTCTGTTTTATTGGAGAGGACAGATCGTGGAAACCATACACAATGAAAAAACATCAGGACCCATAACTGAGAGGCCAGACTCTAAGATCCAGCTTCCCTCTGGATGGTGGAAAAGATCCCCAAAGATGGTCCTGAGTGCCAAGCTGTCCCAAAGCATCTCAAAGACAAGGTCAAAGTAATGGAATTAGTATAACATTTCTCATTGTTGGCTGTGCATTACAATCACCCAGAGAACTTAAAAAACAAAACCAAACAAAAAAACAAAAAAACCCTGTATGCATAGGTCCTTTGAAACAGGCTCTCTTGGGTGCACTTGGGTGTCTGCAGGTTTTTCAAAGCTCCCCACGTGGCAGTAATTTGCAGCGAAGGCTGAGAGTCTCCAGGGTGGAGCAAGGCAACAGGTAAGTCCAAAAACAGAAGGAGGTACTGGAGGGCATTTCACCTGGGGCACGCTCAGTCAGTCAGTAGAAGTTTACTAGCGGATGCGTGGCTGCTTGGTAGAGCCGTCCAGGAACCTCTCTCTTTCCCCTTCCATGCTGTGCTCCTTAGGGCTGGGGAAAGAAATAGCCTCCCTGCAGTTCTTGGTGTGTGGAGGAGGGTAGATGCCTGAAAATAACTGGGGTGCTATGAGGTAGGAGAAAGAGGAGCTGGCTGCGGGGAAGGCACCCACCAGCTTTTGCTACATGCTAGCAGATTGACTAACCATGAGGTTTCCCCAACTTGCTAGTTTAAAAAGTTCTGTGTCTATATGTTGCCACCTAAAAATAAATCTATTGGTTTGGGGTCATGGTTGGGCTGGAGAGACGGACAGACACATGGCAAATAGTGCCTTTGGCCATCTCCTGTGCAACTCTCTGAATTAGATGCTGAAATGGTTTTCTGTTGGAACTGAGAGTAGCTCGCATGGACAAGGTTCTCCTTTATTTACTTCTAGATATTCTCCTAGGAGGGAAGAATGGCACCAGATGGTCTTTGTTAGTTGTGACTCACATCCTTAAGTCAGACAAACAAATGAAGTTAAAAACTAGGTGGGTTCTGGAACCTCAGATTAAATCTATACCTTTACTTCTGAAGGTCACACAAGGATAGTTCTTTATCATCTACTCTTAGATGTTTTTCTTACGCTGTTTTTCTTACAAATCTACTTTTATAAACAGGCACTGAGGCCATAAAGGTGAAAAGATGCTTAAATTTGTATTTAAGGAGATCCTGTATTGCTGCTTTCAAAGCTCTAGAATCTTATACAATAGAAAAGACAAAAATCTGTCCATTTATTTTACAAGAACGGCCTTGGTTGAGATCTGGCTTGCCATTGGTTAGCATATAGAATTTGCTATGTATGTTAAAAGCTGATTCTATAAAACTGAGGTAATTAATCAATTTGATACAGATATTTTCAATGGTTTCAACACAACTCAAAAGTAAGTGTTGTGGACTTTTAACCTTCTTCTCTGCCTGGTTAGAATTGGTATGGCTTCTCAAGACAAATATTCTGCTTATAAATCAGTTCATTCATTCAACACATGTCCTCTGTGTCTGACACTGTTATGGGTGCTGGGTATCTAGCATAGAACAAAACAGATGCAAATCCCTACTCTCTTTTTCTTTTTTTTTTGAGACGGAGTCTTACTGTGTCACCCAAGCTGGAGTGCAGTGGCACGATCTCGGCTCACTGCAACCTCTGCCTTCCAGGTTCGAGTGATTCTTCTGCCTCAGCCTCCTGGGTAGCTGGGATTACAGGCACCCACCACCATGCCCAGCTAAGTTTTGTAGTTTTAGTAGAGATGGGGTTTTGCCATGTTGGCCAGGCTGGTCTTGAACTCCTGACCCCAAATGTTCCACCCGCCTTGGCCTCCTAAAGTGTTGAGATTACAGGCATGAGCCACTGCGCCCAGCCTCAAATCCCTACTCTCTTGAAATTACATTCTTGTGGGAGGAGAAGGGCCACAAACAATTTGGTGAAATGCATACAATGCTTTGAGAATATGAGTTATGGAGAAAAATAAATCAGGGAAGAGGGATAGGGCATCATGCAATGGGATTTGCAATTAAAAACAGTGGTCAAGGAAGGCCAGGAGAAGGTGATAGCTGAGTGAGGCGGTATGATGACTTTCCAGGGGATGCCCAGGCCCCTTTGCTCCTGCTCCCCTGCCACTTTGTGGGTTCTTGCCTATGTATGATGCCTGGGACACATCACCTTCATCTGGAAGATTAAATGGGGCTTCAGAGGCCAGGTGTGGTGGCTCACACCTGTCATCCTAGCACTTTGGGAGGCCGAGGTGGGTCGATCACCTGAGGTCAGGAGTTCGAGACCAGCCTCGCCAACATGGTGAAACCCCGTCTTTACTAAAAATACAAAAAATTAGTGGAGTGTGGTGGTGGTGCACCTATAATCCCAGCTACTCGGGAGGCTGACGCAGGAGAATCACTTGAACCCAGGAGGTGGAGGATGCAGTGAGCCAAGATTGCACCACTGCACTCCAGCCTGGGCAAAAGAGTGAAACTCTGTCTAAACAAAACAAAACAAAACAAAACAAAACCAGAAAAAGGGGGGGCTTCAGAGACAAGACTCACTCAGTTTGAGAAACAGGCAGGCTGAAAAGGTTGACCCATGGACAGCAGAGAGGGGAGTGCCTCTTCACACCTTCTCCCTCTTCACAGTTCCAGTGATTTATTTTACTGTCCTCTAATTTCTGACCCACAAATGTTAGCGTTTTCAAGAGTTCACAGTTATACAGCAGACACAGATGGTGACTATTAGATTTTAGTAAAGTGGATTGAAAACGATTCACATGCAATTGAGGAAGAGGCAAGCTGTCCAACAGAGTTAGATGTAATGGGATGATTCATCTATGGACAAAGAAGAGGAACTCAAGAAAAGGGCTCAAATGGCAGGAATTCAATTCAATTTCTCTAACATTAACCAGACACTCTATATGGGTTCAGCAAAGTGAAAAGTAGGCACCGTGGGATAATGAGGCAAACAATTTAAAAAAAGTATACTACCTCTTAAAATCATGCACAAAATAGGTTTGTTAAAAAATAATGTAAGAAATCCATAATTGGGAAGCCATATGGCACAGAAGAAGGACCATGGAGTTTTAAGCCAGTCGGTTCTGGGTTTGGAACATGATTATGTCTCTCACTTGCTAGCTATGTGAACTTGAACTAGTTGTTTAACCTTGATGAACCTCGGTTTCTTCTCATGTAAAATGGGGGTGATAGGACAGGATTGCCTGGAGAAGAGGTAACATAGGTAAAGCATCTAACAACAGCACCAGTTATTACGGTGATTATAACAATAGTGATGTATGTATTATTCTTAGTCAAATGAATGCCACTAGCAATTTGATTTATAAGACTCAGAGATAGCAGATATCTGAATGATTTGGCACATTTTTGGGGGCGATTTCAGAAAGAGGACAAATTTCAACCTGGGCTTCGAAGGATGGATCGATTTTAGAAAAAGAGAACGATGAGGGCAGGAGTAGTAGTCCCTGAATAAAACTTAGAAGTAAGGAAAAAAATTGGCAAAGAAAGAATAAACTACACTTATTTAGGCGAGAACTTGGAGAACAGCTTGAATGGAGGTCTTTGAAGTAGGAAAGGAGAAATAAGGTTGGATAAACTGATGTAAAACCAGATTGTGGATAGCTCAAAAGAATGTTAGATGTAAATATATTGCAGTGAAAAATTAACTCCTTGATCACAGACAAAACTATTAACTTTTTGATCCTAGACGTGCCCAAGTACAACTTCAAGAGAGGGCTATTTCTTTAGCATCCAGTTTTAGTTACATTAAAATCCACTTACAAAAGTTATCCTAGAGAGGTTAGATAGAAGCATAAACATGTTTACATCTAGAAGTATGTCTCTATTTTATAGCAAAAATTTGGTAGGTAATGGCTGCCATGCTCTAGTGGGAATATTTCTTATTACACTTGTTTCTCGAGTTTCCCTGAAAGTGTATGAGTGTGAAATGCCTAGCGTGGCAGAGGGAGTAGACATGTAGGTTGGCATATGGTCACAAGGCTTAGGCTTTCTTTTTTGATGGTTCCCCCCAAATGTTAAGAATTTACAGTTCTTGGCTGGGTGCAGTGGCTCACGCCTGTAATACTAGCACTTTGGGAAGTCAAGGTGGGCGGGTCACCTGAGGTTAGGAGTTTGAGACCAGCCTGGCCAACAAGGTGAAACCCCGTTTCTACTAAAAATACAAAAAATTAGCCAGGCGCAGTGGTGTGTGCCTGTAATCCCAGCTACTCAGGGTGAGGGAGGGTGACTGGTGATGAGGCATGAGAATCTCTTGAACCTGGCAGGTGGAGGTTGCAGTGAGCTGAGATCATGCCACTGCACTCCACACTCCAGCCTGGGTGACAGAGCAAGAATCCGCCTCAGAGAAAAAAAAAAAAAAATTTATAGTTCTAAGAACCTCTGCTAGAATTCTTTTGCAGTTCATATATGATTACATATTTTTTCTTTCTTCTGTCTCTTTCCTCTCCCTCTCTTCTTTTACTCTAGAGTAATGTGTCTAGAATGAGACACTGCATCGAGGCAAGTTTATTCTCAGCATGTCAAGAAAACATTAAAAGATTATTTGCCTGAGGATTGCATTGGACACATTTTGTAAAATACATGAATCCCTCCTACCTGGGATGTCAAGAGACTGCTCTTTTGCTGGGAGAATGGACCGATCTTTTGCATCAGCTCAACGCTGCTTTGGGGAGCCATTTTGGATACAATATATGTTTTGCTTCCTTTAAATGGGAAATAACCATGGTCTGTCTACAAATAATCTTGTTTGATAAATCTGACCCAGATGGTGTGCTAGGGTGCAAAACCTTCTTTTTCTGCTTTGGAAAAACTCAGCTCTGTCCCTCCATCCCTCCCTCTGCCACCAGCCTCTGTCCACCCCCAAGCCCAGCTCCCTTATGGCAACAATATAACCACGGAGGCTGAATCAGAGCCAAATCCCTTCCCTGCTGCTTTGAAGGTTCTTTTGTTCTGGATTTAGAATCCTACACTCTACACACATTGGGTGGAATTCTTGATTTCCTTCTGCTAAGTCTCCTGCCTTCCTCACTGTACTCCACTGTTTGAAAAAAATTTCAACATCTCTCCACTGCCTACCAAATAGAAGTCTAAATTCCTTAACCTGGTACTTCGTGGCTTCATGGTCTAATCCCACTACCCTCCTTCATGTGTATCATCTATAGCCATACTTGCTACTTAGGGCTATTTCTAGTATGTGCATCTGTTTCCCGGGTCTCTCTGGCCAGGTGCTCCTCTCATTATTAGAAGAAACCTCTCTTTACTCTGAAAGCATATATATCACATGAACTGCCAATTTAGCAGTCTCTGCACTCATTGACAAATAGCCTACATTGACAAGTAGTATCTTGGATCATTAAGTCTTCAGGAATGGTTTATAATGCAATCAAAAGCAGCACCTTTTAAGGAAGTTAAAACTATTTCTTCTTACTTTCCACTGGGTATTCAATTATTTTTTTTCATCTTTCTTAGTCTAGATTGTGAGTGTTTAATGACAGTCAGCATGTCTGTTTCACCTTTGTTGTCACCACAGGGTCTAGCACATGTGCAGTGGAATAGTGGGAACCTAAAAATTCTTTGTTGCCCGGGTGTGGTGGCTTACGCCTGTAATCCCAGCACTTTGGGAGGCTGAGCAGGTAGATCGCCTGAGGTCAGGAGTTCGAGACCAGCCTGGCCAAAATGATGAAACCCCGTCTCTACTAAAAACACAAAAAGTAGCCAGGTGTGGTGGCGTGTGCCCATAATCCCACCTACTTGGGAGGCTGAGGCAGGAGAATCACTTGAACCCGGGAGGCAGAGGTTGCTGTGAGTGGAGATCGAGCCACTGCACTCTAGCTTGGGTGACAGACGGAGACTCCATCTCAAAAAAAAAAAAAAAATTATTTGTTAGGTCTCAGCTCTCCACCGTGGATCCACCACTACCTGCTGCTGCCCATAGTCCAGTGCCAAAGAGAAGAAAAAAGCAGGCAAACAAAAAATTCTACTGAGAATGAGACTGACCTATTCTGCAAGGTCTGAGTGTAGCCTCCTAAACCCTAGTGATTGGTGACATGACCCAGGCAGGAAACTGTATATCAGCCCTGGGAGTGTAGCACAGCCATTAGCAACTCGAATGCAGCCATATAGGACAAGACAGCTTTGGGGCAGAAGTTGGGGAATTAAGGCAATGCGGTTCCCTTCTCCAGATGAAAAGGAAATGCGCTCATTGAAACATACAATCACAAGAATGCGGTTCTACCTAGCAGAGGGGTCTGCAATCTTTTTGGCACCAGGGACCAGTCTTGTGGAAGACAGCTTTTCCATGGACAAGGGGAGTTGGGGATGGTTTCGGGATGCTTCAAGCACATTACATTTAGTGCACTTTATTTCTATTATTATTATTGCATTGTAGTACATAATGAAATAACTATACAACTCACTATCATGTAGAATCAGGGGAAGCCCTGAGCTTGTTATCCTGCAACTAGATGGTCCCATCTGGGGGGAGATGGGAGATACTGACAGGTCATCAGGCATTCGATTCGCATAAGGAGTGTGCAACCTAGATCCCTCGCATGCACCGTTCACAGTAGGGTTTGCACTCCTATGAGAATCTGGTGCTGCTGCCGATCTGACAGAAGGTGGAGCTCAGGTGGTAATGCCAGCCATGGGGAGCAGTTGTAAACACAGATGAAGTTTCATTTGCTTGCCTGCTGCTCACCTCCTGCTGTGTGGCCTGGTTCCTAACAGGCCATGGTAGGTGTCCATGGCCCTAGGTTGGAGACCCCTGACCTAGCAGACTGATTCAATTCACAAGGTTTTAAAGATGATGAAATAAACCTTGCAGATTGTGAAAAAACAAAGGGTTTTGCTATCTTAATAATTTGTATATTGAAAAATTATAAAAATGTCCCTCGAATTCACTTTTATGATAAAGATTTAGGATCACAATATGATGATCTTTTCTACAGGATTTTAGCCACAATCTATTTTGCCAGAATAAAATAGATAAGAGTCTTCATGAAATATAAAGGGAAAAGTAGTTCTTAATTACAGAGTATATTTTCCAGGCATCATTGCTGTCTAGCATATTATTAAATACAAAGTCAGCTCAATCAATATGCTTTCTTATCTATGTTAATAGCTAATTTATCAGTCACTCCACTCATGGACAAATGGCCTACATTGACAAAGAGTATCTTAGGTCATAAATTCTTCAGGAATACCTTGTAATGCAATCAAAAGCAGTGCTTTATGGGGAAGTTGTTAAACTTTCAGGAGAAGAGGTTGTAATTCCTTTTCCAATGTTTTGATTACTGATAACTTTGAAAATGTTGACCAGAATCGGTAAGGTAAGTTAACAGGAGAGCAGGTTTATTCCTTTGATCTGTCCTTTTCTGACCATCATTCTGTTGCAGAGAAAGACAGCCGTGTTCCTCTTTTCTCTCTGCCCTCTCATAATAAATCCCTCTTGTCACATGGAGATTGAAACTCAAGAGCCGGATGTAGAATCCTGATGAGTTTGTAGCTCCTAATGGAGGGAAATATGTAATTACCCATTCGGACCACGAAACTCATTTGCAAAGGTTAACAGTGTTCCTACAATTTACACGCCATGCCACCTGCTTTGTTAAAAGCATGCCTAATTTGAATGCTTTTGGGTAGGTGGGACTATCCAGGGTCCTAACTGTCCAAACACCTAGTGAGAAACACCAAAACCAGTTTAGGAAGTTTCTGGTCCTTTGGGATTCACTGAACAATCAATCTGACTCATACCTTGCTTGCTTTTTGTTTTCTCAGATGCCCCCAGATAGTAGTTCGTTCCTCTTGTTTACTGCCTATTTATTAGGCAAAAAAATCACACACATGCTTCACAGATGGGTTATGCTCATTAACACCCATCATATGCACATTGAAGGGTGTGAACACTCACATTGCTAATGAAATGAGAATGGCAAGAGGCAGGGCAAGCCAAGCAGGTGACAGCGGTGATTCCTCTGCAGCAGGCGGTTTGATGGATGTGGAATGTGAGCCAAGCAGCTCAGGTATCTTTCACAGTAACTGATGGGCCTTCAAGAAACTCTCCTGATTCTAAGATCTAGGCTTTACCAGAGGCAGATCCTCAGAGTAGTAGCCATCCCAGCCATCCTCCCAAGAAAAGCATCCAAAAAGGAGAAGGGTCTGAATGAGACTTTGATGAAAGGGCCATCCCTCCGGGATAAAGAAGCATGCTTGCCACCACCTTGGAGGAAGATGGATTTAGAAATGAGCTCAGGGCAACCACGACTTTATTTACTGTTACAGCAAACTTGTGCTCTGAACTCTAGGAGGCGTGAATCCCACGCGGGCTCTAACATTGCTTTGATACTAAGATCAGTAACAGGACTGCAGTTTACCTTTATAAGACCGGTCCTTTTTTAATTGAAAAATATTTTTTTAGAGACTGGAGTCTTGCTGTGTTGCCCAGCCTGATCTTGAACTCCTGGCCTCAAGTAGCCCTCCCATCTCAGTCTTTCAAAGCATTAGGATTACAGGCATGTGTCACAGCACTTGGCCTGATTCTTGATTTCTAGTACGCTTCCTCAAAAGAATAATACCATGATTCTTTTTTTTTTTTTTTTTTGAGACGGAGTTTCGTTCTTGTTGCCCAGGCTGAAGTGCAACGGCGTGATCTCAGCTCATTGCAAACTCTGCCTCCTGGGTTCTCCTGCCTCAGCCTCCCGAGTAGCTGGGATTACAGGCATGTGCCACCACGCCTGGCTAATTTTGTATTTTTAGTAGAGACAGAGTTTCACCATGTTGGTCAGGATGGTCTCAAACTCCTGACCTCAGGTGATCCGCCCATCTCGGCCTCTCAAAGTACTGGGATTACAGGCGAGAGCCACTGTGCCTGGCCGACATCACACTTTTTAAATTGCTGCTTCTTTACTGTCAGGCAGAGAGATGGCATCTATCATTATGCAAATACATTTGGGACCTATGGAGCTTTTTAATGTCCCCATGGGGCTTCAGAAAAAATACAGGTTGCCAAATGGGGCTGAACTATTCCAGATAAATGGATTGGGAATGGCAGCCCCACATTGTTTATTTGTTTATTTGCTGTCTTACAGTGAACTGTCTTTTCTTGCTGAGTCTTTAATAATATATACACTGGTGCCATCCCGGGAGAGCTATTTTGGATCTTTGGTTCCCTGCAAAATGAGATTGTAATAGGATTTCTGACTTCTCACATCTTTCTATTTATCTGCCCTCTTGCCAATATGCCTCTAGCTGCCTGTTCTTACTGTGATTGCTAGTTTTACTTCTATTCCTTCTAGAACATTCTACTGATTTGTGTTGGATCTTGCAAGGGCTAGGAAACCAGTTAATGCTTTCTATTAGAACTTTGCATAAAATAGGTGTAAATAAGGCCTGTGTGGGTATTATTTGTGCCTGCCTAGTTTTCTACCTCTGAGACCCTCACTTCCCCTATTAAGCACCATGTAAACGTAAAATCCTTCCTAGAGTCTGGTGCCAATTATGACCATGGGCAGTAGGGATTTACCTTGCTGATGGTCATGCTCTGAATCTGACACAGTCTTCCTGCAGTCTTGGCAGCCAGCTTCCTACTTCTAATCCCAGTTTCTCTATGTAGATTGTTAACCTCTCCCTTATTCTGAAAACTCCTGGGGGTTTGGGACTGGGTTCCTGCCATGTTCTTGCCATCTACTTTTTTCCCCTCTACCTTTCTTTCCTTCCCTAACAATGAATATTCTCTTTGACTTAAGAAGGATGCTCAGGAGAGAGCAATCAGTACTAAGTCTGGCAAAAAGTAGGATCTCAGCACGTGCTTGTTAAATGAAAGCATAAATAATAAATATGAATATACTCCAGCCTAGACATTACTTTCAGAAGCTGTACATTGTTGAAAGAATACATTTTGTCTTAACCATAGGTGTTTATATGTAAAAGTCTGTATGGAATTTGGTCAGGTGGTAGGCAAAGCAGGACTTATAAATCCCAAGCACATTTATAAAAACCAAAATTTCCAAGAATGGGGCTTTATCTAGGCATTCTCATTAGGCTAGAAAGGTAACGGACAGGTTTAAAATATCTACAAAGACATAATCCATAAATATTTCTGATTATTTATTCCTGCTATTCTGTCTATAACCAGAGCAATTAATAACATTTTCATCTCGACTAAAGGCTTTGGTTCAAATGAAATGAGTTCCCAATCGCAAGCCTAAAGGCAAAAGCAGCAATGCTGTTCAGGCATGAATCACTGTGAAGGTCATTGTGTGTGACAGTTGTGTAGGGGGCTGGATGTGAACTACATACAATAGTCTTATCATTCAACAAACAAATATGCTTAAAGAATCAATGCACTTAAACTCATTACTGCAATGTTTCCCTGTATAGAGAAGAATTCCTCTAGAAAATCTAGGCTTTGTGGCGATTCCTCAAGAATCTAGAACCAGAAATACCATTTGACCCAGCAATCCGATTACTGGGGATATACCCAAAGGATTATAAGTCATTCTACTCTAAAGACACATGCACACCCATGTTTACTGCAGCACTATTCACAATAACAAAGACTTGGAACCAACCCAAATGCCCATCAGTGATAGCCTGGATAAAGAAAATGTGGCACATATACACCATGGAATACTATGCAGCCATAAAAAAGGATGAGTTCATGTCCTTTGCAGGGACATGGATGAAGCTGGAAATGATCATTCTCAGCAAACTAACACAGGAACAGAAAACCAAACACCACATGTTCTCACTCATAGGTGGGAGTTAAACAATGATAACACATGGACATAGGGAAGGGAACACCACACACTGGGGCCTACTGGGGGATGGGGGGTGGCTAGGGGAAGGATAGCATTAGGAGAAATACCTAACGTAGATGACAGGTTAATGGGTACAGCAAACCACCATGGCACGTGTATACCTACGTAACAAACCTGCACGTTCTGCACATGTATCCCAGAACTTAAAGTATAATAAATAAATAAATAGGTTAAAATGGAAAAAAAAAGAAAATCTAGGCTTTTAAACTAGATTTCAAACTTCTTTTTTTTTTTTTTTTTGAGACGGAGTCTCACTCTGTCGCCCAGGCTGGAGTGCAGTGGCCGGATCTCAGCTCACTGCAAGCTCCGCCTCCTGGGTTTACGCCATTCTCCTGCCTCAGCCTCCCGAGTAGCTGGGACTACAGGTGCCCGCCACCTCGCCCGGCTAGTTTTTTGTATTTTTTTAGTAGAGACGGGGTTTCACTGTGTTAGCCAGGATGGTCTTGATCTCCTGACCTCGTGATCCGCCCGTCTCGGCCTCCCAAAGTGCTGGGATTACAGGCGTGAGCCACCGCGCCCGGCCTAGATTTCAAACTTCTAAAATTGGATCCACTTTTTAAAAAATGTCAATTTAAAAATGGTACAGATGTGTAGGTACATTCGTTCTTAGCCAAGGATATGGACAAATCATCAGTTAAGCTTTCTGTAGTTGTTGAGAATACAGTTGATTTTGAAGTTTCTCTTAAACTTTTTGTTTTTTTTCCAAGTTTTCTGCAGTGAACATGTATTAATGTTATAATTACATATATAATAATTACATGTATAATATACATATATAATTACATACATAATACATATATGATTACATATAATTATATGTAATCCTATGACATGTAATTTATACACAACTATATATAATTTTATGTTCTCCCCAGAGCATAACTTCTTAAAGCGAGAAGAAAATTCACTGTGAGGGAGATATTAAAACACGAAATTCATTTTAATAGTAAGGGACCTCACTGTTGGAAAAAAATTACTTGTAAATTTCTTAGCCAACCAATTATTTTGAAAAGCAAATTGGAAATTATGCCATGACTCCAGCTTTAATAAGTCAGAATATTCTGAAATGAGTGTTTAGTATGTACTCTTCTTTTTTTTTGAGACAGGGTCTCACTCTGTCACACAGTTTAGAGTGCAGCGGTGTGATCTTGGCTCACTGCAACCTCCATCTCCCAGGCTCAAGCAATTCTCCTGCCTCAGCACCACCATTAGCTGGGACTCCAGGCGTGTGCTGCGAGGCTTGGGTAATTTTTGTGTTTTTTTTGTAGAGACGGGTGGGTTTTACCATGTTGCCCAGGCTGTTCTCAAACTCCTGAACTCAGGTGATCTGCCCACCTCCGCCTCCCAAAGTGCTAGGATTACCGGCATGCACCACCATGCCCAGCCTCTATGTATATTCTTCACATTTTTTCTAAAAGGGAAGTGCTGAAGGATTCCCATTAAAGATGGTGGATTGAACACCGACATTTGCCACTGCTTCTTCATAAAGCCCGTGAAAAGGGGAATGAAGTGTTAAGATATATGAAGGTGTAAGAACAAATCATGAGGCAGGGAATGATAACAACCTTTTTAGAGCTGAAAAACAGCAGAGCCATCTTAAGTGGCAGCATATTCAAGGACAGATGCTTGCGCCGAGCTGGAGAGCGCTGAGAAGTAGCCCGGTTTGCACTGCAAAGCCCCCCGTATTTCTGCAGTTGATGGCAAGAGTTTCCACTGGATATGTGTGTTTATGTGAAGGTAAAAACAGAAGAACTCACTGCAAGCTTGTGAAGAACATTTATATCCCCAGATCCCTACCCCAGGCATCTGTCCTCCCCTCACTCTGGCAGAAGAGGAAAGATGTATTCTCTGGAAAGGACACAGAGTCTCGCAGTTGGAGGACTCTAGGCACAGGATGGCAGGGGCTCTGTGCTGAAAACGGGTATCTTCAGTCAACATTTACACACGGAATCTTGAACCCCACAGTCCTCTTCCTTCTTAGCTGTGAGAACAATGACAGCCAGGTGTCTACCCTCCAGGCAACAGAGCAGAAAATTCTTCTCCGGAGCTTTCAATCAACCCCAGAGAAAAATCTCAGTGATGCAACATCAGGGGCTTCCCGATGAAACAGCTCAGCCACTGAAGCCCACGGGTGACAGGCCCCATTTGTGTGCACAGAACTTTCAGTCATATGTTTAGTGCCTCAGTCTTAAATGTGGGTGTCAGCTAAAGGGGAACCGGGCATTAGAGGACATGTCTCAAACACAGGAGAAGAAAAAAGAAAAACAAACAAAAATACACATAAACACACACGCACCCCAACCAACCAACCAAAGGAAGCTACTTGAAGGAAAAGGAGGCTTAGCAGGAAAAGAAACACTTGGGAGAAAACTGTCATTAATACCTTCTGAGAGATAACATATTGCTTTCATGCAACGAGAACAGATGATTTTAAAAAAAAGGAACGTTCAAAGAACAAAAAAATAGAGCTCTTGGAAATTCAGAACATAGAAAAAGAAGTGAAAAACTCAATGAGAGTTTATGAAATGTAAATTTGAGAATATTGTTCAGAGAATAGGGGAAACAACAGCCAAAGAAATTGAACAAATGAAAGAAAATATAAGAAAATAACGGGATCAGTCCATGGGGTCTGATAGCTGAATAACACAAATTCTGGGAAGAGAGAACAGGAAATGAAAGAGAGGAAATTGTCCCCCAAAATCTATTCCTAGAGTTCAAGAACGGCTTTCCAGATTAAAAGGCCCCATGTGTGTTTCAATAGAGTCAAAATAGACCCATATCAAATAATATTCATGAGATTTCTGAAGACAAAGAATAAGAACCTAAAAGCTTCCAGAGAGAAAAACACTGAGTTCAAATAAAGAATTGAAAACGAAAATGGCATTGAATTTCTTGAGAGCAACACTATTGACAATGGACAAATTCCTTCAAAATTGTGAAGGGAAATAATTTCTAAATGAGAATTCTGTATTCAATCTGATTTCAATTAAGCATGAGGGAGAATAAAGACATTTTCAGACTTATAATGTTTCAGAAAATGTGATTCCCATTCATTCTTTCTCAGGAAGCTACAGAAGGATGGCTCCATTTTTAAAAAAGGGAGTAGAGCAATCGAGAAAAAGTCATGGAAGCCAGGTAGGAGGGGGATCTCATGCCATCCAGAGATCCAGGCTATCTATGATGATGGAGAAGAGAGATGCAAGGATGGTGATATGGCTTGGCTCTGTGTCCCCCTGGCAAATCTCACCTTGAATTGAAATCCCATGCGTCAGGGGAGGGTCCTGGTGGGAGCCGATTGGATCATGGGGGCGGATTTCTCCCTTGCTGTTCTCATGATAGTGTGAGTGGGTTCCCAAGAGATCTGATGGTTTAAAAGTGCGCGGCAGATCTCAGCTCACTCGCTTTCTCCTGCTTGGTAGAGGTAAGACGTGCTTACTTCCCCTTCACCTTCTGCCGTGATTATAAGTTTCCTGAGGCCTCTCAGCCAGACTTCCTGTTAACCCTGCAGAACTGTGAGTCAATTAAACCTCTTTTCTTCATAAATTACCCAGTCTCATGTAGTTCTTTACAGCAGAGTGAAGACAGACTACTACAGATGCCCAAGGCCTATCCAGCCAGAATGCTCTGGGGTAGAAGTTTCCAAGAAAATGAAATGGTGAGTTCCTCTTCTATTGGCTGCAACACGTTGAGGGAAGATTTTAAAAATTGAGAGAGAGCTTGAGTTTCAATTCATAATTAGTTCACAAAAAATTAAGCCAATGAAGAAAACAATATAATGACTAAGGAAAACAAAATAGTGTGTAGGAAAGGAAACTTTTTTTTTTTTTGAGACAGGGCCTTATCTGTCACCTAGGCTGGAGGGCAGTGGTGCTATCATAGCTCGCTGCAGCCTCCAATTCCTGGGCTCAAGTGATCCTCCCACCTCAGCCTCCCAAGTAGCTGGGACGACAGGGGCGCACCACAATACCAAGTTAATTTTTTTTTTTTTGTACAGACAGGATCTCACACTATGTTGCCCAGGTTGGTCTTGAACTCCTGGCCTCAAGCAATCCCTCACCTGTGCCTCCCAAAGCACTGGGATTGTAGGACTGAACCACCATGCCTGGCTGGAAACACAGTTCTATTGTATGGTTCAGTTATGAAAAGCATGATGTAAACACTGCATATGGATCTATCCAAAGCCAGTGAACCATCCTATTGGAAGGGTGAAGGTAAAGGAAACACATGGAGGGGAGGAGGCCAAAGAGGAGAGTTGTTGACTGTGAAAGAGCCTAATCCTAATCCTCATCTTCCACAGTCAGGAGTCACCTAACAGTGACTGACTAAAAACAGAAACTCAAGGAGTAGCCTAGGAGATGGTAAAGTACAGCCCACCGTGCAACCACCTGTGTTTGTACATAAAGTTTTATTAGCACACAGCTACACCCACTCATTTACATATTGTCCTCAGCTGCTTTTGTGCTACAACAGCAGAGGTGAGTAATTGCAACAGAGACTCTATGGCTCTTAAAGCCTAAAATATTCATTGTTTTGCTCTTTACAGGAAAAGTCTGCTGACCCCTCAAGGTGAATATCTTTAGAGAATTAAAGACAAATGCCAAAGGAAAAAAAAATCTTGAAAATTAGGTGGTTGTTTTTCCTAGTAAACCATATAGAACTATTTAACACTTTAAACGAGGTGATTTCATTACTTTGATAAAAATAAAAGCTAATTAAAAAAGAAGTGTTAATATGAAAATCAGAGGCAGCAGACATTTTTTTTCCAGGACGATAACAAAATATAAACACAAAGCACCTCCCTTCTTTGATGTGTTCCCTCTTTCGATTTTTGAACAATTTCTTTGCTTACAATCTAATTTCCTGCGTCGAGCCAATCAAGTTTCCTCTCTTTTGCCTTTTATATTTTTAGTTTTGGTTAAAAACCAAGGCAGGAAGCAAGAAGTCAAGCATAAGGTTTCAAATGACTTCTCTTCTACCCTCTGAAAGTATCCTGGGGAGGGAGTCGCAGATTTGTAGATTCCCAGGCAATCCACAACTCCAAAGAATTAACTAAACAGATTTTATTCACTTAACCAAAAGTAATCTCAAATTTTCTTCAAACTTCCACTTATTTATCTTAAAAGGATGCAGTGGAGACTCATATTCCACCCAGTGACAGCTTTCCTTCCTAATGCAATCTTGAAATGGAAAAGCATCCATAATTAATCTGGAAGTGGGCTGTCTTACCATTAAACAGGTTTCCAATTTGGACTTGGGCTTTGTCCCAGCAATCTGAAAGGTCATTTTCTATCCACTGCTTCAAGATAAACAATAAGGACAATTTCCAGAAAACGAGCTTTTCTTAATATGTGCAATGTCTGATAATTTATTGATACTATTATCCAGACGTGATGGTAAATATTTCTATTCTGGGGTCTGGGATGTGAAAAAGAAGGAGCCATTCTCACTACTGCATTCTCAGGTTAATATGTATGACTTTACTCAGCAGAAATTTCAGATGCAACACTGCTAAGCTTATAGGCCCCAAGGGACTCATGCACTAGCAGAGCTTGACACTGAGTCAGCTGGCCAGGGCCCAAGCTCCGAAAAGAGGATGCACCCTTCCAGCTCTCACGGTGTGTTGGCTGTCCACCTACCCTTCTCTGCCTGGCTATGTCACTTCAGTATGTTCAGCAGGTGTTTACTGAGCACCTTCTATGTGCTTAGCTCTGCATGAACCCCTGTGAAAAAAAACAATCTACCTTGCATTCTCTACCTGGAAGATGAACCAAGACTTCCATTTATGAGCTCAAGGAAATCCTTTGTCTTCAGGATCAACTTAAATTTCAGGAGTGCGAATATTTGTTCTATTAGTATTTTCAGGATGTATGGGACCCAGTTACCATGGTATATTAGACCATTTTCACACTGCTATAAAGATATACCCAAGGCTGGGTGTTGTGGCTCATGCCTGTAATCCCAGCACTCAGGGAGGTGGAGGTGGGAGGATCACCTGAGAGATCAGGACCAACTATGACCAACATGGTGAAATGCTGTCTTTACTAAAAACACAAAAATTAGCCAGGCACAGTGGTAGGCGCCTGTAATCCGAGCTACTCGGGAAGCTGAGGCAGGAGAATCACTTGAACCTGGGAGGCAGAGGTTGCAGTGAGCCGAGATCCTGCCACTGCACTCCAACCTGGGTGACAGAGTGAGACTCAATCTCAAAAAAAAAGAATAACCGAGACTGAGTAATTTATAAAGGAAAGAGGTTTAATTGATTCACAGTTCCACATGGCTGGGGAGGTCTCATGAAACTTACAATCATGGGGAAGGGGAAGTAGGCACGTCTTACATGGCGGCAGGTGACAGAAGCGAAAGCTGAGGGGGAAGCGCCCCTTATAAAACCATCAGATCTTGTGAGAACTCACTCACTAGCCTGAGAACAGCATGGGGGAAACCACCCTCATGATCCAACCACCTCCCACCAGGTCCCCCCTTGACACATGGGGATTATAGTTCGAGATGAGATTTGGGTAGAGACACAGAGTCAAACCATATCACACAGCGTAGGGGACACTGGGGACACAGGAGGAATGCGTGCAGCTTTGGGAGGCTGAAAAAGGGCAGGGCAAGGGAGAAGGAGGCACAGAGTACTTCAGTGTGAGCTTTAATATTCATGTGGTTCTAGGGTTCATGCATTAGACTTTCCATTTCATTTTCGTCTCCCCTGACCAAGATCAGCCCTTCTGGGTCTTAATCTACATGTAAACTTTTGCAACATTCCCCTGGCTGGTCTCATTGCCAGTAGAAGCTCAGTTCTTTAACTCATTATATACCCTACTGCTAGGTAGATTTTCTCAAACGTCCTTTGCACATTCCTCAGCCTGCTAGATGAGCCACCACCACTAAGAAAGTGGCCTTCACAAGGGCAGGTTTGGGGCCTGTCACTGCTGGAGTCCAGCATCCAGCACTGGCCTGGCAGCAGGAATCCCATGTAGAGCTGCCTGGAAGGCAAAGAGAATCATGGGATTTTCCAGCAGGAAGAGCAAGATCAGCTAGGCTGTACTTCTGTCTTGTAAAGGAGCTAGCCTTGGTGTCATACAGCAGGAACTAGGGTCCTAGTGATTATCCAAGGCCACAGAGCCAGTTTGTGGATGGGCCAGGTCTCTTGTCCATCTACTCTCTTCAATTCAGAGTCCCTGAAAGTCACCCATGGGTCCTCCTCAATGCTTCACTCTGACCAGAAGCCTTTCTACCACCAACAGGCTCATCTTCTTGCTGTTCCATGGTCCTCCCAGGTGTGGTGAAGCCTGCTCACCTTTGCTAAGGCCATCCCACTGGCACAGACCCACGTTCAAGCTACTTTTTGTTGTTTTTTTCTTTTTTTGGAGACAGAGTTTCACTCTTGTTGCTCAGGCTGGAGTGCAATGGCACAATCTCAGCTCACTGCAACCTCCGCCTCCCGGGTTCAAGCGATTCTCCTGCCTCAGTCTCCCGAGTAGCTGGGATTACAGGCGTGTGCCACCATGCCTAGCTAATTTTTGTAGTAAAGACGGGGTTTCACCATGTTGGTCAGGCTGGTCTCTAACTCCTGGCCTCGTGATCCGCCCACTTAGGCCTCCCAAAGTGCTGGGATTATAGGCGTGAGCCACCATGCCAGCCCATTTTAACCTATTTTTAAATGCACAAGTCAGTGGCATTAAGTGTATTCACATTGTTGTACACCATCACCACCATCCATCTCTGGAACTTTTTCATCTTGCAAAATTGAAACTCTATACCCATTAGATAATAACTCCCCATTGTTCCTCTTCCCAGTTCCTGGCAGTCACCATCTCACTCTCTGTGCCTATGATTTTGACTATTCTAAGTATCTCTTATAAATGGAATCATACAGTATTTGTCCTTTTGTAACTGGCTTATTTCACTTAACATAATGTTAAGGATCACCCATGTTGTACGTACAGACCAATTTTGCTTATCTGTCCATTGATGGACACTTGGGTTCTTTCCACCTTTTGGCTATTGTGAATAATGCTGCTATGAACACTGGTGTACAAATAGCCTAGGGTCTTTTAGTGATTGTTTTTTCCTGCTTAGCATAGTGTCTTTCACAGTGTGGAAATTCAGTAAAAAATTGATAAGATTATAATCTTAGCTAGCCCCTTAATCTTATTGAGAAAAGAAGATTTAAGCCCATAAAACAAAAGACTATCCTTTCTGTAATATAGGTCATATGCTGATGCTCTCCAAATGCAATCAATATTTAAACATAACAGATAATGAGCATGAAAGCATGAATTTTCTTTTAACACATGTATTTATCTTCTCACTTGTATTTCTATGTATATTCCAGAGAGGAGGAAATATGATTCAGAACTTCATTTCTCTCTAATGTAAGGCTGTCCCTTAAGAATCCTTGGTACAGGGCCAGATCATGAAACCACAAGGCTTTTAATAATACAATGTCAAGGATTTTCTTTGACAAAGTCTCCTTTAGCATCTCTCCTGCTGGGTTAGATTCAGCAAAAACACTAGGAGCAGCTTTCCCTTTTCCATTTCCATACACCCTTTCTCTGTAGATGTGTGTCCTTGGAAATCCGTTATCCCTGTTCAACTCTCTCAAGGTGAATTCAAGGACACAGGCCTCTTACTATGAGCATTAAGTTGAGTGGACAGTTTTTTACCTCCTTACACAAGCCTACATTCAGCATCAAGTCAATTCCTTTGGTAGTGATTATTATTTAGTGTTAGCTCTCTAAAGTGACTTTAAATCTCTTTTCTTAGTTCAGAGAAATGGAAAAATCTTCCTCTGCCAATTGCTCACAGTGATTTCTGTATTATCAGGAGCTTGTTAAGCTAAAAAACTGACTGGGCAAAGACTAATAATCATTTTATGCATTTCTAGAGCACATTAAACTTTTCCAATTGTACCTTACATCCACTATTTCTTTTGGTCTGTGAAACAATTAGGTTGGGAAAATAAGGCTGAGTTAATTATTAGGCCAGTGGTATGAGGCAGAAGCTGAGGCCCGAGGGAAGCAAAGTGTGGAGGGTCACACAGCAGTGATCACTACAGTGGCCAGTCAGAAAAAAATCGTTGACTGTTATCCGTGTGCCCTTGGAAACAACCTAGAAACACGTGGTCATCAGAGGGGCATCCTGTCCTGTGCAGAATCTCGCCTGCCTGGCCTGAGCTGGCTCTGCCCAGCCTTCCTGGCTCATCAGACCTTTCTCTGGTCCAGGCGAAATGTCCTCCTCTAGTGTCTGATGCAGCACACCTTTCCCCAGCTCTGTTTCCTTTTCTTTTCTTCACCTGGCTACTTCTACTCTTTCTTTAAAAAATATTTTTAAAAAATTGGGGCCGGGCGCGGTGGCTCACGCCTGTAATCCCAGCACTTTGGGAGACCGAGGTGGGCGGATCACGAGGTCAGGAGATCGAGACCGTCCTGGCTAACACGGTGAAACCCCATCTCTACTAAAACTACAAAACGATAGCCGGGCGTGGTAGTGGGCGCCTGTAGTCTCAGCTACTTGGGAGGCTGAGGTGGGAGAAAGGCGTGAACCTGGGAGGCAGAGATTGTGGTGAGCCGAGATTGTGCCACTGCACTCCAGCCTGGGCGACAGAGCGAAACTCCGTCTCAAAAAAAGAAAAAAAAAGTTGGCCAGGTGCTGTGGCTCACTTTAGGAGGCCACGGTGGGTGGACTGCTTGAGCCCAGGACTTCGAGACCAGACATGAACAACTTAGCAAGACCCCATCTTTACAAAAAATATAAAAATTAGCCAGGCATAGTGGCATGTGCCTACAGTCCCAGTTACTTGGGAGGCTGAGGTGGGAGGATCACCTGAGCTGGGGAGGTTGAGGCTTGAGGCTGCAGTGAGCTATGATTGCACCACTCCACTCCAGCCTGGGTGACAGAGTGAGACCCTGTCTCAAGGAAAAAAAAAAATATATATATATATATATGTGTGTGTGTGTGTCTGTGTGTGATGGTTAATATTCAGTGTCAACTTGATTGTATTGTTCTAATCGTTGGAAATTGGATGCAAAGCATTGTTCCTGGGCATGTCTGTGAGGGTGTTGCCAAAGGAGATGAACATTTGAGTCAGTGGGCTGGGGAAGGCAGACTCACCCTCAATCTGGGTGGGCACCATCTAAGCAGCTGCCAGCACGGCTAGAATAAAGCAGGCAGAAGATGATGGAAAAAATTAGAAAGAGAGTTCTTGAAGGATGGTCAGGAATCGTTACCATCTTCTATGCTCTGTCCTCCCATTTCCCCAGCCTAGAATCATTTTCAACCCTTTAGGCTGATTTACAAATGTATCTCCAAACGATGTAGAGACATTGCAATTTCATGACATGTTTTTAGGCATTATCTATTGAGTTCCCAATACGAATGATGATGAGTTAGCTTCCACTCTCCTCTCCGCCATCCACAAGCACCATCCACCTACCCTTCTCAAATAGGCAGGTTGGACTTGGAGTTAGATCACGATTTGGTTTTTATAGGATTAAGATCATATAGGACTAAGACCACGTAAATGCCATTTAGAGCTAAGTCATTCTTGTTTCCTACAGTTACTTTTCTTTTCCTGTAGTTTCTCTTTTCGCTGGAGTTTTATTTATTTTAAATTTGTTTCATTTTCCTTTGGAGATCATGTTTGTGTGTTCTCCTTCAATCCTTAATTGAGAATGAGAAAGAAAAGCAGCGCTTGAGAGTGGGGAGCTGTTTGGGAACTCACAGCCAGGCCATTTGTGCTTGTGTTTGGGGCAAATCATATCGCAGAACTCAACATCAGACAAGGTCATTCTGTGACCTTCATGGGGAAAGGCAAAGATGAGGTCACTCCATGAGACAGGTCATGTCTCAGCACTGAAAAAAGAAATTGGCCAGAACACAGAACACGAAAATGATCCAACGTACCCCTTCTCAGCCTAAATCCATGATTTCTACTTCTTTATCAACTACAGCTGTTTTCTCCTACTGCCCTCAAGATAAAAAATATTAAGATATTCAATCACAGAATTACCTGCTTCCTGACATTATCCAGTCTAGAACAAACCCCTACTTTTTTTGACTCTCCCCCAAATCACCTGCTGAAAACCGAATAGGACTTTCTAGCATCGTCTTTTCAGCATCTTCTTACTGAGATGCCCCTATGGTTCTCCATAATGTGCAATCTCCCAGGATGCAATGAGTGAAGAATCCCACATTTGTTCTACTACAGGTGGGCTCCTAGTGGTCAGTGGCTGTAATGAATCTCTGTATTTTCAGTTCCATCAATATTCATCTGTGAGTCCTACAGTCTTGGATGGGAACCCTCCACTCACCAATTTTAGTGTGCTTATTTGAGACCCTTTGTGTCTCTAGCTATCTGATGTAACCACACTGCCCATGTTACGAAAAGTTCATGCTGAACTGAGCTTCAATATTTTGCTGAGGTCCTTCCACTTTAGGTGTTTTTTTCTTTTCCTTCCTTCCTTCCTTCCTTCCTTCCTTCCTTCCTTCCTTCCTTCCTTCCTTCCTTCCTTCCTTCCTCCCTCCCTCCCTTCCATTTTTTTTTCTTCCCCTAGGAATAAGGTTACCAGTGAATTTTTGGTTATCTGATCTGATTTGTATTGTTCTTTGGTGATACTGTTTACCAGTCTACAGATATCTGTTCCTGTGGATTGTCTGCTTGTATAGCATCTTGAGTGTTCTTTATCTCTAAAAGAAAAAGTCTCTAGGAGACAATGAGCGTAACCCAGGTAAGTTGGTTCTTGAGCTGGCTCAGGGGCCCAGGAGTTCAGAATCTCCTACAATCAACATTCTTTGAATAAACTTTGACTTGGGTCATGATTTCAAACCCTTAGAAGAACTTTTTCGTTGGTCTTGTTCTATTCCTGAGAACTGCTTTGTTTAGATTAGCCTTCCTGAAATCACAAGGGATTGTCTGACCCTGGATTGGGCTTTGGCCAAGTTCTGACAAAAGTAGGCTGCACAGGCATCTTCGTTTGGGAGGATCTATTACAGCGCTCATAGTGTCTGATCCATCCTAAAACTGGGCATTTCCTATGAAACAAATACCTCTCACATCACCTTAACTGACATGCTTATGTCTCTAACTGGCACAATTTCACAGGATAATTTTTTTTTTTTTTGAAACAGAGTCTTACTCTGTTTTCCTAGCTGAAGTGCAGTAGCATGATCTTGGCTCACTGCAACCTCCGCCCCCTGGGTTCAAGCAATTCTCGTGCCTCAGCCTCCTGAGTAGCTGGGACTACAGGTGTGTGCCACCATGCCTGGCTAATTTTTTGTATTTTAGTAGAGATGGGGTTTCACCATGTTGCCCAGGTTTGTCTCAAACTGCTGACCTCAGGCAATCTGCCCACTTCAGTCTCCCAAAGTGCTAGGATTACGGAGGTGAGCTATCATGCCTGGTCAATTTCACAGGATAATTTTGAACTGCAGTGGCTATTTTGGGGACCTTTTTGACATGAACAAGATTGTTCATTTGAGTGGTGCCTGAGAATGAAAATTGGAGAAAGCTTCATGAAGAGAGGATCTGTCTTGTAATCTAAAAAGAGAGAGTGTTTGGCTCATTGTAAACGCTGTTTTCTACATTTCTGTTCTTTGAGGATTAATAAAGTTTGGCTTTTAAACATGTTACCTGATAAAAATTTCAAGGCCCAAATAATTTTTTATACCAGCTGTAAGAGTTATCTTTTGCATGTATATATGTCACAGTGGGTTTTCCTGAATCTAAACGTTTAGTGCCTCTTCTTTCAAAGGGAAGACACGTGCTTTTTACAGTGATAATCTCTTAAGTGTCTGAAGCTGGCTCCCTCTCACTGCTTTTTTCTATTCCTTTTCTCCTCTTTTATCCTCTCTTGGGAAGCTTTAAAAATTAATTGAGGCCGGGCGCGGTGGCTCACGCCTGGAATCCCAGCACTTTGGGAGGCCGAGGTGGGCGGATCACCAGGTCAGGAGATCGAGACCATCCTGGCTAACATGGTGAAACCCCGTCTCTACTAAAAATACAAAAAATTAGCCGGGCGTGGTGGCAGGTGCCTGTACTGTAGTCCCAGCTACTTGGGAGGCTGAGGCAGGAGAATGGGGTGAACCCGGGAGGTGGAGCTTGCAGTGAGCCAAGATTGTGCCACTGCACTCCAGCCTGGGTGACAGAGCAAGACTCCATCTCAAAAAAAAAAAAAAAAATTGATTACAATATTCATTCTATCATTATGAGTGCACATTAGGAATATCTGTACCATATTAGTAGTCAAAAATGTCTAAAAGGAAAAATATTAAGCTGTGTTTCTTTCGTAGCCCTTGTTACTATAGTCACAAGAAGAAAACCTTAGTTCAAGATAGAAGAGCCTTGAGCATGACTTAGAGTCTTTACAATTTCATTTATCAAATAAAAATAATATCAGAATAACATTTTGGTTTGTATGAGACCAATGATACATTTCTTATGATTTAAGTTCCTAAATTTCCTACATTGTTTTTATAAGTGGATCATCACTAATTTTATAACTTGTTTAAAATGCATACACATACATACGTATAATTATAGTCAATTAAATGAAAAGGTAATGGATTTTTAAAAAAATTAGGTTTTGTAAAATTTTTAAGTGCTGGGTGTCAGGATTCATTATGTTTCCAAAAATTGTGATTTCTTGACCCTTAACTAACTTTAAGACCTTAGACAAATGGTGAAGTTAATTAGTTAATAATCTTTGATACCTAGACAATTTCAAGAGTGAAACAGATGCAAAATAAATGCTGGTTGCTAACACAATTTTAACTTACCCTGAATTCTTAGAATGGCAATAGATTAACAAAATATGCAAATACTTTTGGATGATACAATATTTATATGTTTATTTTTGCCACCTCAAATATGTTAAAATGATATAAAATTAGTGTTCATAAGGAAAAGAGATGCATAAAAGTTTTTGTTTTTTGTCTTCTAGTGTTCTCTTATGTCCGGACAAGAGAAGTTAGCCACTTTAATGAAATATGGTAATATACAAAGTTGATCATACTAGGTACAATAATTATAGTGATCTATAAACAAATATACAAGAAAGTGGACTGATTTTTTATTTTAAAAGTTATTATAGTTAATCAAAATGGCAAAGTGTGTCTTTAAGTAACACAAAGTTTTGCTTCTTAACCCTAAACAGGGAAGGATTATAGGTTTGCATAGAATTCTCCAATCTTTGATTAATTCAAAATTGTTATAGAGCTCTTTTGTTTTCCAAAACTGATAACTAGAAAGTGAGTTTATTTCTTAGGTTAGCTGTACATAAAACTAACAATGTTTAGTTATTATTTCGAGGTTAATTATATGTAAGCTTAGTAATATTTAATTACATAGATGCTTAGAGAGTATATTCTGGATGAATGAATAAAGGACAATACAATAACATTTCTGTGACTTACAGACAATCTGATCCCTTTCTTGCAGAGATGGGTGCCAGCGTGCCTTCTGAGAATGGAGAGGTTATAATATAATATTGGCCACAGATGAGTAGCCTGTTCAGGGCACTTCGAGGCATGGCATACACGTAAAATAGGAAACACCATCTGCTTTTTCCTTCCATCTGTGAACCAAAGGGTTTAGATTCTTTTTTTTCTTTTTTCTTTTTTGAAAGGGAGCCTTGCTCTGTTGCCCAGGCTGGAATGCAGTGGCGTGATCTCGGCTTATTGCAGCCTCTGCCTCCCGGGTTCAAGTGGTTCTCCTTCCTCAGCCTCCCGAGTAGCTACGATTACAGGAACACGATACCATGACTGGCTAATTTCTGTATTTTTAGTAGAAATGAGGTTTCACCATGTTGGCCAGGCTTGTTTTGACCTCCTGACCTCAAGTGATCTGCCTGCCTCGGCCTCCCAAAGTGCTGGGATTACAGGTGTGAGCCACTGTGCCTGGTGGGTTTGGATTCTAAAGCTGAAACTTGAAAGCGCAGGGAATGTTGACACAAACTTCAATCCTGTCCAAGTCATGACTTCTCCTCTTTTACCAAAATCTAAGTGTTTTTATAACGTGTCTCAGGAATAAGAAGATGAAAAATGTTAGATGGAAATCCTCATCCATCTTGCTAGTAATACTTTGTACTTTTGGATGAATCACTATACTTTAATTTTGGGCGATTATATCCCAAAGGTTAACACAACATTTCTGAGACTGGCTATAGACCAATTCCTAACCCATTTCCTAGTTTGTCCTCAATTTGTTGAATAGCTTTTACTATTGACTTACCATGCCCAATTCTTTACATCTATTACCATCAATCTGAAAACAAGCCTGTAAAACTCAGAGACATAGCCACATACCAGGAGCCATCTTACTGGTTAGGCAGTTGATCTGCAAGTCAAGCCAAGTTATATCTAACTTTTTTTTTTGAGACAGTCTTGCTCTGTCGCCTGGGCCGGAGTGTAGTGGCGCAATCTCTGCTCACTGCAACCTCCGCCTCCTGGGTTCAAGTGATTTTCCTGCCTCAGCCTCCCAAGTAGCTAGGACTACAGGCACCTGCCACCACGCCCAGCTAATTTTTGGATTTTTAGTAGAGATGGGGTTTCACCATGTTGGTTGGCCAGGATGGTCTTGATCTCTTGACCTCGTGATCTGCCAGCCTTGGCCTCCCAAAGAGCTGGGATCACAGGTGTGAGCCACCGCGCTCGGCCTATATCTAACTTTAATACTGCAAATTTTTTGGTTGCTATTTCATGCTACCTTCAGTATCTCACACACAAAAAATACCATGCATGTGTTTGTGTGAGTGTATGCGAGTATGTCCAGGAATGCGTGTATTGAGATGGTGGTGAAGAGTTACAAAGAAAAAGAAAGCATTAGAACAATTTTATTCAAATTCAGCTAGCAGATTTTGGTTGTTTAAAAAAAAATTTTTTTTTCATCAATCACAATGGTTATACAACTATGCTCTGCACCCTCAAAAAATCTCTACTCACACTATAATTTAACACTGGGAAAAATTTTACTCATATGCAAATAAAGAAGAAACATTTGCCAGTGTAGATGGCTCAGGCAATTATAGCCATCTGCTACTTGTCAGGCCAACATGTTTCATCTGCTGTATGGTTCAGATCCACTACGGAGGGCATCCCAGTGTAGGGCAGAGGAAGTTGCTGAGAGCAGATGTTGGGTTGGAGGGGATGCATGGGAAGCAGTTAGACTGTGTTCTACGGTCCTCATTCTGGTGTTTGGCCTGCAGGTGGTGGCCAGGGTCCCTGCAGCATCCTTGGGTTCACGAGCCATCTCTCCGTTAGGTGAGGCCGAATCTCCCCAACCTCCCCAGTGAAGTCTCATGAAAGGTAGAGTAATACCAGTGGCTAACCTGAGCTTGGTAACTACTGTCTTCTCCCTTCCCCAGGCTTAAGATACTCAGCCTCTTTTTCTCTTAGGAAACAGTTGTTTTGGTCCCCTAAGCTCTGCTGGTGGCTTCAACATGCTACACTCTGTAACTCCAGCATTGCTTTGTTTTCATCACTGCAAACCTTTTAAATCAGAGGCACATGTTTTCATCAGTTAAAACCCATCGGCTTTAACCTCTTTGGGATTTCAAATGAAATGTAGAACTTGTAGAAATTGGTATTTTCTACATTGTGTCCATAATTAATCTGAATATCTGAATTGGCTTAAAAATGAAAACTCTATTAGTGTTATCCTAATCCACAGCATTCAATAAGCTCCGCTTTACCCGAATGGCTTAATGTGATACTCTTCCCTTTGTCCTCCCGGGCAAGAAGAGAGACAAATCTTCCTTCTCAACTCTCTTATATAAAGAATTTGGAAAACTTCCTTTTGTGAAAACCTATCTTTAAAAAAAAAAAAAAAAAAGACTTTGCTTTTGGGGTTTCCTAGTTCTAGCTAGTGCTGATCTGGGATATGTTTTTTGCTTTACTTCTAGGGCTAACATATGAAATGTTAACATCCCTGCTGCCGTGTTTGCCTCACCACCCAGCACCACCCCATGGAAACCAATAGAATGAAATGAAATTAATCACCGCTTCTTCTGAGATGTCAAAGGCTGGATTTTTGTGCCCTTTTCCTGGCCCTTAAGATTTTATATCTAAAGTAAAAAGTTATTCACACACTTCTTTTCAACATTTTTAAAAAGTTGACAAGTAGAAATTTCATATATTTGTGGTAGACAACATGATGTTTTGGAATCTGTATACCTTGTGAAATGGCTAAATGAAACTATTTAACATATGCATTACCTCCCATGCTGTGATAGTTAATACTAAATGTCAACTTGATTGGAGTGAAAGATACAAAGTATTGGTCCTGGGCGTGTCTGTGAGGGTGTTGCCAAAGGAGATGAACATTTGAGTCAGTGGGCTGGGAAAGGCAGACCCACCCTTAATCTGGGTGGGTACTATCTAATCAGCTGCCAGCATGGCTAGAATATAGCAGGCAAAAAGTGTGAAGAGACTGGCCTAGCCTCCCAGCCTACATCTTTCTCTTGTGCTGGATGCTTCCCGCCCTGGGACATCGGACTCCAAGTTCTTCAGTTTTGGAACTCGGACTGTCTCTCCTTGCTCCTCAGCCTGCAGATGGTCTATTGTGGGACCTTGTGATCGTGTGAGTTATTACTCAATAATAAACTCCATATATATATATATTTATTTTTATTTTTTCCATTAGTTCTGTCCCTCTAGAGAACCCTGACTGAAACACATGCTGATCACTTACATACTTCTTTTATTACTGTGAACTCTCCTATATTAATTTAGCATGGGATTGAAGTCAGTATGGCCTCTTAATATCTAGATTCTTGCACATCGTAGAGATCTCTGAATACTGGAAAGTCTCAAATCCTCTTCTCTGTGGGACTCAGCACCATCAGATGGTGAAAATCTACATTCATAGAAGTATAAATTCTGACTTGTGCTGGTCAATTTTATGAAAAGAAGCTTAAAATGATGCCAAAGCAACACCAAAACCATCCTTTCACAAAACTCATTTCAAGTAATAATTCTCCTTCATGCAGCCACAAAAATAATATTCTCATGAGTATAAACCTTAGGAGGCTGCTGGAAAAAGCTCTCTCTACTTAACGATTGATGGTCCTCAGGGACAGGAAAGTCCCCCATGCTGTCACATTTATCACCTGGGTTTAGAGCCAGGATAGCACCAGGGAAGGGCTTTGCAAAGAGGTGAGCCTGAGTGCCAGGGTGAGTGATGGGTTTGACATAAAAGGCTGAAATGGGAGGTCTAATTACGACGGGGAATGAACAACTACCTTAATGAATCTGCAGCAGAAATTTAGTGTTGTAGGCACCAGCCACATGAAGATAGAAAGTGACAGGGCGGTGGCTCACACCTGTGGAATGCATTATTTAAAACCTGATCACTATTCATTCTGAAATGATAGCATAGAGAAAGTGAAGATAAATTCTCATCCCTGGAAATTTTCCTATCCCGGAGCTTCACAATGAGAATCAAGACAAAGGGAGCTTTCAAAATGATAAAAAATGTTTTGCAGAGTTATTTTCTTTCTTAAAGCATTATAAGGAAATATTTTAGGGTTAGAATTTGCACAGGAATAGAACAATCAGCTTGGTTTTCCATATGGCTGACTCTCTCTACCACGTGATAGAGGGTTGCGCTGTAATTTCTAAAAGTGAAGGTGAAAACTGATATGTACCATGATTTTTTTTTTTTTTTTTTTGAGACGGAGTCTCGCTCTGTCGCCCAGGCTGGAGTGCAGTGGCTGGATCTCAGCTCACTGCAAGCTCCGCCTCCCGGGTTTACGCCATTCTCCTGCCTCAGCCTCCCGAGTAGCTGGGACTACAGGTGCCTGCCACCTCGCCCGGCTAGTTTTTTGTATTTTTTAGTAGAGACGGGGTTTCACCATGTTAGCCAGGATGGTCTCGATCTCCTGACCTTGTGATCCACCCGTCTTGGCCTCCCAAAGTGCTGGGATTACAGGCTTGAGCCACCGTGCCTGGCCAAAACTTTAGTTTCTTGATTTGATTTTTTCCTTATAAAAATAAGGGTGAAATATTATTTATCAATCAAAAGAAATGATCTATCAAGCCATGACATGAAGGAAACTTAGATGTATTTTACAAAGTGAAAGAAGCTAATCTGAAAAGGGCACATATTGTATGATTCCAACTATATGACATTCTGGAAAAGGCAAAGCTATAGAGGCAGGAAAAGGATCAGCAGTTGGCTGGCCACTGGGCAAGGAGCAGAGGGAAGGGAGGGATGAATAGGTGGAGCACAGAGGATTTTTAGGGCAGGGGAACTACTCTCTATGATACTGTAACAGTGGATCCCTGTCATTACACCTTTGTCCAAACCCAGAGAACGGACGGCACAAGAGATTACAACATATGTACTATGTGTGGTAAGTATGTAACACCAAAAATATGATACAGAAAGATGTTAATAAAAAGAGAAAATATGTATATATGTGGGGAGGGGTGAGGAAGGATATGGAAACTCTCTGTACTTTTTGCTCCATTTTTTGGTAAAACTAAAAATGCTCTAAAATATTAAGTCAATTTAAAAGGCTGCAAAGTTAAACCTTCAAACTATGAATCCACACGATAGTGTATTATTTGTAAGGCTAAGTCACTTCGTTTTAAATTAATAATGTGACTTCATTTGTATTACCATTAATTTGATATTAATTAATTTTGATTAAATAACCTTAATAGTTAAGAAATAATAAAAAGATGTTTTTTAACATGTTTTAGTGTTTGACTTATATAACTAAGAGTAAGAAAATCTACTAAAACTTACAGTGTTTTAAAAAATAGTAATTAGGCCCACAAAATTAATTTATGATTTGTATTAATCCTTTCCTTATTCTTTTGACTTTTCTTTCCTTTCTACTTCCTAATGCACTTCCCATATTAACTAGGATTTTGAAGCCAGGTCCTTTTCTGTGTATAGGGAGCCCAGGCTGCTACCATGCTAGGGTTTTAGACAGCTTAGAGACCTCTACTGCTTAAAAGCTGATGAGAGCACTAGGATCGACACAGAGAGATGGAGGAAAAGGAAAGAGGAGAGAACCTTATCAGGAATTGACTTGGTCCCCTTTCTGAAGTATCAAACAAATATACAGTTGACCCTTGAACAATACGGTTTTAAACTGCATGAATCTACTTATATATGGATTTTATCCTGCCTCTGCCCACCCTGAGATAGTAAGACCAACCTCTCTTCCTCCTCCTGCTCCTCCTCAGCCTACTCAATGTGAAGAAGATGAGGATGAAGACCTTTATAATGTTCCACTTCCATTTAAGGAATAATAAATGTTTTTTCTCTTTCCTGTGATTTTCCTAATAATGTTTTCTTTTCTCTAGCTTACTTTATTTAAAGAATACAGTATATAATATATATATATATAAAATATGTCTTTATCAACTGTTTATATTATCAGTAAGGCTTCTGGTCAACAGTAAGCTATTGGTAGTACGTTTCTGAAAAGCCAAAAGTTATATGCAAAATTTTGACTGCATAGGGGGTCAGCACCCCTAACTCTCATGTTGTTCAAGGGTCGCCTGTACTGTGCCTATCTCTCAGGGTCTTTTCTCTTTCATAAAACAAACACAGACAATACATAAACCAAGCACAGAAAGACCCACCCTGGAATCCTTGTTCTACCACTTACTAGCTATATGACTTGGCACATGTCACTTTAAAACTTCAGAGCCTCTTTCCTCATATGTCAAGTGGAGATTTCAGTGGGCACTTACTTACAAGGTTAGAATTAGTGACAATGTAGTACCAGGAAGGTGCTTCACACTTGGAAGGCATTCAGTGTACATTGTCCTCCAGATCACCTGTCTAGTTGCTGTAGGTGAGACTGAAAGACAGTCTGTTAAACAAATCTGGCACCCATGATACAGGACAATGGAATAAGGCTCACTTCTGTATATGGCTTTGCTTTAACCTCCAAGTTTGTACTTTGAATGCTAATTCCTCCCAGTCAATAAAGATAGAGTAACAGTTGGAAAATGAATTTACCTTGGAGAAGTAGTAAATTGTGAATTAAAAATTATTAAACATTTCTTTTAGAAGATTATCTTCCTTAGGTAAATACACTTTATTGTTTTTGAACAGCTACATTTAAAAGCAGGAAAATAATTCTTACTTAGACCACAGAGTCTATCTTATCACGAGAGCACAGAGCTGTCACATTCAAAATCTAGCCACGCTTGCTGCCAAAAAACATAGCAGTCCCATGAAATATCTGTTGTAAACATTTAACGCTTTTTATAGCAGGATTATTCACACTCTATAGATTTTTAAGAGATGAATAATTCCTTCATGCCCACATTTATTTTTCTATGGCTGCTCTATTCTTCCTTCAAAGCCCTATAGAGAAGTCTGTGGGGAGGCCAGTCTTCCCAAATGTGGCCATGTTCGTACTGGAGGAACATTCAAAGCACAAACGTATTGGGCCAAATCTGCTTCTTCTGTTACCCTTTCATTGTGTTTTTCTGTTTTGTTCTTCAGAGTATTCAAACAAGGAGTGACTTGATTTCTTTTTACTACAATTTGTTAACCTTCAAGCTCTCCAAAGTTTAAATTCCAGGTCATTAGCAAGATTACATAAAGGGCCTTTGTAGCCCAGACTTTTTTCTTCAAAACATATTATGTTCCCCTTCCTTGGACCCTAAGATGCAGTGGTGTTGAGTGGCAGCCAGTCTTTATGCTATAGGAAGCACCACGAGATTTCACAAACCAGAAGGAGAACACCAGGCTCTACCTGGGTAGCTTTAGTTGGACTTGTTACTCTAGTGTGCTGAACAGTAACCACTCTCCTTTTATTAGTCTGTTTTCACTTTGCTGATAAAGATGTACCTGAGACTGGGTAATTTTCAGAGAAAAAGAGGTTTAATGGACTCACAGTTCCACATGGCTGGGGATGCCTCACAATCATGGCAGAGGGTGAAAGGCACATCTTACATGGCAGCAGGCAAGAGAGAATGAGAGCCAACTGAAAGGGAAACTCCTTCTAAAACCATCAGATCTCATGGACTTATTCACATCCACAAGAACAGTATAGGGGAAACCACTCCCATGATTCAATTATCTCCCATCGGGTCCCTCCCACAAGTGGGAATTATGGGAGCTACATTCAAGATGAGATTTGGGTGGGGACACAGCCAAACTGTAACACTCCATGAACATCATGTGTGATAACAGCTGTGGAACTGCTGTTTAAACTGCAAAATAATATACAAACATAATGTATCATCACATTCACATGATGCAGGTTAAAAATAATTCAGTCAATTGTCACTATTTGCAGTAGTTATGTTTCACACAGTTGCTGCTAACACTCAACTACTGAATACTACAACATTGTTCCTAAAGTGAATACAGGGTTAGGTTCCTGCAAGCCTCTGGTCATAACGTTTTATTAACCAACCAATACATTACCTTGCTTTATGTGTGTATCTTATTTAATATTCAGTTTTGAAATATATGTTGTTGATTTACTAACATTGAACTAATGGCTGCCAGCACAATCAGTCATGCCTAAACACAGCTCATCTAACATATATATTTTCTCCACAGGACACATCATGGCATCTTATGCTTAGGAGCAATAGACAGCATTTCAGCACTCCACTTAGGGGCCGTTTTATACAGTGAAATCACCAATAAAAACACAAGACTGCAAAAAAATGTCACTGAATAGACTGCAAAAATGATACTTGTTTATGGTATAAGAGCTGAAACTAGAAGGCAAGGGCATCACGTTGTTTGACTTCAAATGAGAATGTACACATTGATGACAATTTTTTTGCTGCATAGCATATGTCTGCAAATAACCACAAAATCAGCATGAATACTTTTGAGGTTCTAGATAACTTTTAGTGAGTAGGTGAATTTGTAAATATGAAATGTATAATAATAATGATCAACTGTATGTACATAAGAAATTCAAAAATTTTCCATGCCTTCTGGAATATTTTGGAATGTCATAATAAGAAGAATTTTGACCTTCTTTTTTTTTTTAGACAGAGTTTTGCTTTTGTTGCCCAGGCTGGAGTGCAGTGGCATGATCTCAGTGGCTCATTGCAACCTCTGCCTCTTGGGTTAAAGCGATTCTCCTGCCTCAGCCTCCCAAGTAGCTGAGCTTACAGGTGCCTGCCACCATACCTGGCTAATTTTTTGTATTTTTTTTTTTTTTTAGTAGAGATGGGCTTTCGCCATGTTGGCCAGGCTGGTCTCGAACTCCTAACCTCAGGTGATCTACCTGCCTTGGCCTCCCAAAGTGCTGGGATTACAGGTGTAAGCCACTGAGCCCAGCCCAGAATTTTGACTTTCAAATGTTTATTTCAAAACAATTGGGTATGCAAAAGTATGTTGTGTGTCAAAGACAGGTGAGCTGAAGATTTGGGACAGAAGTGCTTTTGACAATCTTCTTTAACCAAATACTAAATATGTTATTAAAACAGAACTTCTGATCTCTCACCACATTTTAACAATAAATGATTTTTTTTTTGGTGGGGGTTGCTTTTGTTAATTAAAAATAATTTAATTTTGGAAAACCGTGGAAAGATGATGATACCAATTGGTTTTCAATGAAAAGGTTTTTCAGTTTTTCATTGTTTTAGTGTTCTTTTTATGAGTGACCCAGGATTGGAGTCAACCATTCTTTATTTGTATAAACCAAAAGTCAAAGATTAGATGTAATGATACTGCCCAAGACATACTGGACACTCACTGTGTGCCAGGCTTTGTGATAAGCCCTTTATATTTATGATAGCATCTTTCATCTTCATAACAAAGCTTATGATATTGGCACTACTATCATTCTCATTTCATGGTTAAGAAAACTGAAGCTGAGATTTTAAGAAACCTGTTCAAGCTCCTTGAGCAGATGGGGCGGCCAGAATTGCAGGTGTTCTGACACAGAGCCTGTACTGAGCCTAACCCTTGATGTTCAAAATATCCTCTTCCAGCCTACACTTATGAAAATATTTGCCTTTGCAGCTGTTTGTCTAGATATTGAGAGTATGTTTCCAGGTTATGATGTATTATTAATTAATAATTATAAATTTTCCTCGTTAAAGACACATTTGGGTGACAAGCAAAGATATCCTGATATTGACAGTATATTGTATTGAAAACGTCATAATCCCAGCACTTTGGGAGGCCGAGGCAGACAGACCATGGCCCACGTGGTGAAACCCCGTCTCTACTAAAAATACAAAAATAAGCTGGGTGTGGTGGTGTGCACCTGTAGCTCCAGCTACTCAGGAGGCTGAGGCAGGAGAATTGCTTGAACCCAGGAGGTGGGGGTTGCAGTGAGCTGAGATCACGCCATTACACTCCATCCTGGTGACAGAGTGAGACTCTGCCTCAAAAAAAAAAAAAAAAAAAACATTGTTGAAGTACCAGCTATGTGACCTTGGCTTCATTTCACCTTTCTGGGCCTCGTTTTCCTCAGCTGTAATGTGACAAAGTTTCAATAAATTATTTCTCTATAGCTTCCTATGATTCTGTAAGGCATAATAATAATAAAGCCCAATAAATTTCTAAGAATGAAAGTTAATGCAATTAAAAAAGAATGAGAAGCCAACCTTGAATTAGAACTCCCTGGGTGAATTCCTTTAAAATAGATTTCCTTCAGCCTTGAGAATATTTTGGACATTAAGACTATGCTATATGTTCTTTAGGATATGAAAAACGGGATATAATTTCTTCTCTTCAGTTGAAATATTATTTCTCACCTATCACTTAAATAAGTTTTCTCATCAGTGCTTTCCTGCTGCTTCTGTCCTTACAGTAAAACGCAAAGGCAACTGACCAGAAATTTCAATTAACTATTCGCCATTTGTTCATTGATCAATTTTGCTGCATTCTACTCTTAGGAGGTAGAGATAAATCACAAGGTGATAGCTGCCATCGGGGACTCTCCTTGAGAGAAGTTGCAGGCAGTTTAATCTACCCCATTTTCCCTAGCTCCTTTTTAAAGAAACGTATTATATTAATCATTCTCTTCAATAATGACTCTAAAAGAACAATAAAACTCTAAGCTGTAAATAAATAATAATTCCCACATATTTCCTCATATCTACCAGCTAGCGCAAGAAAGTGAAGAGGGAATGGGTAGAGCTGGTGGCTTAATCACTGCAGGCCCCTCTTCTGTCCATCACGCTGCCCCAGAGTGGAGGGCACTAGCCCCTAGGAGACACTGACTAAATATCCCATGAATAAATGGCTCCATAGAGGAATGTGGACTTGGTCTTTTTTACTTTTATTGCTTTTCCTTTTCTTTTTCTTTCTTTCTTTCTTTTTTTTTTTTTTTTGAGATGGAGTCTCCCTCTCTTGCCCAGGCTGGAGTCCAGCGGTGTGATTTCGGCTCACAGCAACCTCCATCTCCTAGGTTCAAGCAATTCTCCTGCCTCAGCCTCCCAAGTAGCTGAGATTACAGCCATTGCCTGGCCAATTTTTGTATTTTTAGTAGAGACAGGGTTTTGCCATCTTGACTAGGCAGGTCTCAAACTGCTGACTTGAGGTGATCCACCTGCCTCAGTCTCCCAAAGTGCTGGGATTACAAGCATGAGCCACCGCACCTGGCTTTTTATTGCTTTTTCTAATAGAAATTTTAACTGAGTCCATTGTAGAATCACATGTAGTTGTAAGAAATTGTACAGAGAGACCCCCTGTGTATTTTGCCCAGTTTCTCCATTGGAGATATTTTGCAAATCTGGAGTACAGTGTCACCATCAGGATATTCACACTGATACGATCCAATGATCTTTTTCAGATTTTGTACTCTTGTATGTGTGCAAATGTGATTCTGCACAATTTTATCATCTGTGTAGGTCTGTGCATCCACCACCATAGTCAGGATAATGAATAATTCCCACAGCAGAAGAATCTCTCATTTCCCCCCCCCCCCTTTTTTTTTTTTTTTTTAAATTTTGAGATGGAGTCTAGCTCTGTCACCCAGGATGCAGTGCAATGGCATGATCTTGGGTCACTCTGCAACCTCTCTGCCTCCCGGGCTCAAGCAATTCTCCTGCCTTAGCCTCCTGGGTAGCTGGGACTACAGGCATGGGCCACCATGCCCAGCTAATTTTTGTATTTTTAGTAGAGACAGATTTCACCATGTTGACCAGGCTGGTCTTGAACTCCTGACCTCAAGTGATCTGCCTGCCTCGGCCTCCCAAAGTGCTGAGATTACAGGAGTGAGCCACCATGCCCGGCCCCCTTGTTTTCCTTTTCTAGCCACACCTCTCTTCCTTCCCCTTCCCTCCTGTCCTAGTCAGTAACCCTTGGCACCCACTAATTTGTCCTTAATTCTAAAATTTTGTCATTTCAAAAATGTTGCATAAATGGGATCACCAGGTATGTAACCTTTTGGGATTGACGTTTTTTCCCACTGGCACAATTCTCTAGAGATTCATTCAAGCTGTTTTGTGTATCAATAATTTGTTCTTTATCATTGAGTTCATGTGGAGCACCTGAATGACTTTATAATGGAGACATATTCTGACGTTTATCAATAGGCTTTTTTTCTTTTTTGCCTTTCCCAGTAACTATCAACATCCTAGTCAAGCCAAGACATCTATCTGCCCGAGGAGGAGATGGGAGATAAAGACAGGAGAAGGCTGTGTTGTTACAGGTGGTGTTCAGTTTCTGACATGCACCTCAGTGCTTTGCATCCATGGAATAGCCTTGAATGTGTCTAGAATGGAAGTCTCAATTTTTATTCCACAGTTCCTAAACTACTTCTCTCGCAGGGTTCCTCACTGTAGTAGGCACCCCACCACTGGGTCAGCTATTCAGGTCGATACCTTGGGAAACACTCTTTGACATCTCTTTCTCTCACCCACCACATCCGGTTGATCACCAAATATTATGGGCTCTGACTTCAATGTGTTCCTAGTCCAAAGATTTCTCCATCACCATCACTGCTATTGCATTGATGCATGTGCCTCTAACTCTCACAAGGACTCCACAACTGTAGTTGAACTAGTCTCTTAGTGTCCATCCTGTCCCTCTATTGGCCCATCCCTTCTGTAGTTAATACAGCATCCCACAGCTGGAATGATCTTTCTAATATGTAAATTGAATTGCATTACTTATGTGCTCAAAACCTTCTACTGTTTCTCATCTCACTTAGAATAAAGTGCAGACTCTCCATGATGGTCTCCATCTGTGCAACCAGCTCCTGGCTAACCCTCTGACTTCATCTGTCTCCTGCCACTCTGTCCCTTGATGGCTGTATTCCAGCCATGTTGGTTTTCTTGCTGTCCTTGAACAAGCCAGGCGTGTCCCTACCTCACAGCCTTTGGATTGCCATTCTCTCTTCCTGGAATGCTTTTCCAGCAGATGTCCACACAGCTGGCTTTCTCACTTTGCTAAGGCCACTGCTTAAATATTGCCTCCTCAAAGAGGACTTTCCTGGCCATTGTAACATGCTTTCCGGCTAAGCCTCTTTTACTTTTCTTCATAGCGCTTATTGCTAACATTTATATTACACAACCCTTTTCTCATTCTATGCCCATGAGAGTACATGGTTCATAAAGATAAGAGATTTCTGTTTTACCCATTGTTCTGTGCCTAGCACCTGGTATCTGTGAGCACTGAACATACTTTTGAGTGAATAAATGATTTCTCCAAATTCCTTTACTCAGGCTTTTTAGTACACCAAGGAGGTCAGAGAGTTCTCCTGCATCCACCTCCTAAGTATGGAAGATGGCATTGGCGGCCCCTAATTCTTTACCCTTCCTTGTACTGGTGGCTTTTGCCATCTGACTTTGCTGTTTTCTTCACTGAAGGGAAAGGGAGTTTCTCTTCTCCTTGACTCTGGATTTGGCCACATGACTTACTTTAGATAATCAGATGTTAGTGGATGTGGCAAGACCAAAGGCCTGGAAAGTGCTTGTGTGAGTGGCTTGTTCTCTCGTGTCTCTGCCAGAGAAAAACATGCCCATGCTAACTCCCTGGTCCCAGGAGAAAGATGAGAAGTGTACAACAGAATGATTGGCCCTTAGCTGACCTGCAGATCAGTGATAAAAATAGAATTGTTGTTTTGAGCAATTGAGTTTTGGAGCTATTTGTTAGATGGCACTTTTTTTTTGTAGGAAGTAAAAGCAAAACTTTTTTTTTTTTCTTTCTTAATGCCCTAGAAGACTATGAGAAAAGGAGGAGACACAGCAGGAGAGATGAGAGCTGAGCTTTGGCCCAGAGAGCAGAAGTGGATTTCTAAAGAATGACGGATGGGACTGAGGCTTTAGGGCTCTTGCCTTGCTTCCCAGTCTGGGGCTCTGGGAAAAGGTTGCTGCGTAGAGGGTGGGGAGGTCCTGTCCTAACATGGGACAGCCCAGCCTCACGCAGAGAGGGAAGAAGAGTAAGCAGACAGGGTCACTGGTCCTCACCTACTTCATCTCATTCTCGTGCAGCATGAAGCCTGAGATGAAAGCCCTGACTTCTTGATAGCTGACGACAACCTGCCATGGGGAGACGGAGGACGCCACAGAGACTTAGGCTTAGGGGTCTCTCAAGTGGGAGCTGAGGGCACAGCAAAGAAGCAAAGGGAGTGATGGCAGGTGTTCCCTGGGAACACTGCCTGAGTCAAAGAAAGGGACTCAAAGTTCATCAACCACAGATTTAAGCTCCAAGGCCAGAAGAGCACTCAGGGACACAGGACACTGGGCCGGAGGCCAGCAGATGCCTGGCTGTGCAAACTCAAGGACCAGCATGCATCCAGGTCTCTCCCTGCCCATGCTATCATTAGAATGCTAAAGCTACACATGTTGCTGCCTGTCCCCTTCTATACTCTGTACCCCTGGTCAGCACCTTCTAGAAAGAAGCAGAGGACGGGAAAGGCTCTTTGAGAGACTGAACATTTTTATTCATGAGGGACAGAGCACAACCAGGAAGGAATGTTGAAATGATTAAGTCAGAATCAGCTTTAAACAGGCCTGGACGTTTAGCTTATTTGCCTTTGCCACCCAGAAGGAATACGAGATCATCAGACACAGATAAAGACATTGCATTTTCTCTGCATAACTGAGCTGTGTTGTGCATTACGATGTGCAATTTTGTGATAACCATGGCAACCTCCAATTTGGTCTCCCTGCAGTTTCTCACTTCCTGTTATGCATTTTGCACTCTGCAGATGGTGCTATCTGGCTAAAGTGTCAATCTGATCACATTATTCTCCGGATTAAAAAACATCCTTCCTTGACTTCCTTTCACCCCTAAGATAACATTAAAACCTTAACATGGCTTATAAATAAATCCGTAATATGGCAGATGCTGTCAGTGCTCGGCATTCACCTCAGTCCTGCTCCAGGAACCACCGACTGCGATCCCCTGCCATCTGCACTTTCCTCTGGCCTCAGCAGTGTGTTGGGTGTAAACACGGGACAAGCCCGAAGTGCTGGGGAGTTAGTACCGCAGGAAGCAGCCCTCATCTCTGCAGGATGGGAGGAGGTGGCAAGATACCCTGGCTTCCTCCTGCCTCGGTTGGGACACTCGGAGGCACATCTCGCACTGCCTTCCAGAGTGACCTGGTGGGATTACATTCCAGGTGTCCACAGTGGTGAGTGGCTTGACAATGCTCCACCCCTTTCCCTGTTTCATGTCTCTACTTTCCTGCTTGTTTTATGGGATTGTCTCCCAGGTAAACTTCTTATATTCAAATCGAATTCTCCAGGGTTTTTCTTGGGAGAACACAACAAGATCGTGATCGTACAATTTATCAACCTGCACAGTCCTATTTTTAGAGTAAAAGTGGGCACTGCAAGTAATGTACACTTGTCCTGGCAGGAGTAGCTTGGGTCTGTTCCGGGCAAAGCAGGACATGTGGCCCTGCTGGTAAAGCCCCCTTTGATTTGAATCCTGCTTACGCTGCGGCATTTTTATCACATGCACCTTCACATCCTACTTTCCACTATTCTGAGTGCAACTTGCTGTGGTTCCTCAAATTTCCCTCATAGCACATTGCGTTTCCAAAGATGTCACAACTGTAACTCCCAAGGCACGTTTCTTTGCAATGTGACCTGGCCACGATGCCACCAAGAGGTAGGGTCTGCTTCCTCTCTCTTGGAACATGGGCTGGAACCCAGATTTTGGTCAATAGCATGTGGCAAGAAAGGTGGCTCTTAGAGACCTCCACTTTCTATGTTTGCTGTTTGGAAAGCTCCTTCCTGGAGCCCAGCCGCCATGCCGCGAGGTAGCCCAAGCAGCCATGATCTGGAACCCTTGCGGGAGAACTGAGCCCCTGGCTTGCGGCCCCAGAGAGCTCCTGCGCAGCCAGCACTTGCTGCCAGCCACGTGAGTGAGGCTATTTTGGGCTATCCAGTCATTCTCACACCTCGCCCGGAGTCATGAAGTAGAACCACCACCCTGCCAATCCACAGAATTGCCAGAAATAATGAACTAGTGTTTTGAGCCACACAGTTTTGGGTGGACTGCTGTGTAGAGTGGAGAACTGACCTCCCCCGCCCTTATGGTTTCTACTTCAGTCCATTGGTTTACCCAGATCATTCTAACTCATCATTAGGGACCCAGCTTCTGTGTTACCTCCTCTAGTATGCCTTCCCCCACTCCTGGACTAGCTCAAGTGCCCTCCCTACTTGCTCCCAAAGAATCCTATACTTCTTTCCATGTATCCCACCCTCTTGTCTTTTTACTTCTAATTGCCTTTCCATTACCTTCTTTTCCAGAAACTTAAGCTCTAAAAATATGACCCAGTGCATATTGATACATTGTACGATCACCTATCTTGTTTTGGGTTCTCCCAAGAGAAACCTCTGAGAACCGGATTTGAATATAGAAAGTTTCCAAAGGCAGAAAATGTGCCTGTCTTGGACCCTAATGATGTTCCAGGGACTTATACAATGCCTGGCATCTGACATATGATGAGTGTACATTTGCTGATTACGGCGAAGTAAAAAAACTAGTATTTATTACACACATACTTTGTGGCAGAGACTGTGCTACTTGCTAAACGTATTATTTTGCTGAATCCTGTAACATACAGACCATTACTATTCCTATTTTAAACATGAGAAAACAAATACACACAAAGTTAAGTAACCTGACAAAGTCATACAATTGGCAAATAGTAGAGTAAGAGATTGTATTAGGTTGTTCTTGCACTGCTATAAAGAAATACCTGGGACTGGGTAATTTATAAGGAAAGAGGTGTAATTGGTTCACAGTTCTGAAGGCTTTATAGGAGGCATAGTGTTGCCATCTGCTTCTGGGGAGGCCTCAGAAAGCTTATGATCATGGCGGAAGGTGAAGGTGGAGCAGGCAGGGTACATGGCAAAAGCAGGATCCAGAGAAAGAGTGTTGGGTGGGGGAGGTGCTACACACCTAAACACCCAGGTCTTGTGTGAACTCAGAGTGAGAGCTCACTTATCACCAAGGAGATGGCCCAAGCCATTCATGAGGGATCCACCCCCATGATCCAAACACCTCCCACCAGGCCCCACCTCCAATACTGGAGATTACATTTCAACATGAGATTTCGGTGGGGACAAACATCCAAACTATATCAGAGATCAAACCCAAGGGTGAGAGAGCAAAGTCTGCCGTTAAGTCAGTCCTTATGCATCAGTCAGGACAGGTGAGGCTCTGGCACAGTAACAAACAACCCTATAGTCTTGGCTTAACAAAGCAAAGAGTTTTTTTTTTTTTTTTTTATCTCTTGCTATATGCTCATCACAAGTCAAGAATTTTCTGTTCACTGTAGTCACAGAGGGACCCAGGCTTATGGAAAAAATCACTGTCTTAGGCTTGTCAGTCACCGTGCCAAAGGGATAAAAGGACTCTAGAGGGTTTTGCATGAGTGCTTAAATGTTCTAGCCTGGAAATCACACAAATCTTTTCCATTCATAACTCTGGCCAGAAATAGTCTGTGAGCAGCATGCTTATCACAGTATACTATTTCACCAACAAATGAAGATCTAAGTATGTTATTTCCTTCTGTGTGAAGAGGCTTTGCCAAAGTTCCAGAAAGTTTTAGAAAGCCCTAGAAAAAGAATTTTTTAATCAATAAAAAGTCATGGAGGATCATGATATTCACAATTTAGATTATAATAGAAATAATATAGTGGCTACTAGGAGGCTCATCTTCTATTGGAGTTGCTTTGGATAATGATAGTTTGGGAAATGTGAGGATCTGAGACCAATATGACTTACAAACTCTAGTCAGTTCAAATGGATAGAAGTTCACTTTATTTTTAACCACCCAAGACATCGCCACTGACAACCAGCAATGGTCAGCAAAGCAACAATGACACTGCATTAGCATTCAGTTTCTTGCTAAGCACAGCTTCTCAAGTTTACACAGAGAAGCTACTGTCTTTTTATTACAGAATATATCTACTTCATTATGGTTTTATATTACTGATTTAAAAAATGGCAGAAATAGTTAATTTGAAAAACAATTAATTAAAGAGGGCTCAGAAATAAAATTAAAATGCATATTGCCATCTTGGAAACAGAGGTTGTCTATATAATTACAAAATTCACAGTGATGTGGTGATCACTGTACATTGATATTCTTCTAAATTCATATCTATCGTCATGCATCATGACAGTGTTTTATATCAAGGAACCCTAAATGTTATCCTCCTAGTTGCTAATGGAACAGGAGACCCTGTTCTACTATGATATTGCATTTCCGCCTTTTTAATTAAGAAAATTAGTCCCACCACAGATCTTAAAGTTTCAAAGGTGATTTAGGCTATATCTAATCTGGTTTTACTCAATCCAGATAACTCCTTAATGTAGAGGGCACATTTCTGTTTAGCCTTTGTTGAATATTCCAGTAATAGAGAGTTCATTACCTCAAAGTAGAGGCCACTCACTTTTGAAAAGCTCTAATTGTTAGGAAATTCTTTCTTATATGGAGCTGAGATTTTCCTCTTCATATCTTCTGCTTTTGGTCCATATCTTCTGCTTTTGCTTCATATCTTCTGCTTACTCAGTCTTGCTGAGTAAGCCTCAACTAAGTCTAATCCACCCTGCATGTGGCAGTTACCAAAGACGGAAAACTGATTCTCCCGTCTTTCAAATCATATATTTTTCTGACCAGACATTCCCAGGTCTTCTGACATTTCCTTTACGGGTCTTGTGTCTATCTGGTTTTCTCCTCAGTTGACTAATATCCTTGCTCTGGACATGATTCTCATACTAGTGTGGTTCAGAATCATGTTCATTTAAGAATCCATCACCATGGAACATTGCTTGTATCAGACTTTCCATCAAACCAATTTCGTAAGTTTTTTCATGATGCCAGGGGTCTCCCAACTTCTACTTAAGTGATTGTATATATTTTTTGATCTAAGTGCAGCAATTAAGTTTATTTATATTTCATCTTATTATTTTTATCCCATCTTTCTAGCCTGTCAAGATGGCTTTGAAATGCTTTTTATAATCCATCATATTAAACCATCCCTCTCAGCTTCGTGACATTTGCAAACTTAATAAACATGCTGTTTGTGTCTTTCTCCAAGGCATTAAAAGAGATGTTGAAAACGACATGAGAAAACAGAACACCCCACTTTCAGTTTCAAGTTATATTTTTCTTCCTTGAAGATTTCTTGAGAGATTTTTAAATGTGTTGCTGAAAGATAAAGTCTATGACATCACTCGGCCGTTAAAAGTTGGATGGATATGAGGGATAAAAGATGGACATAACTAGGTCTTGTGAGATTTCTCCTTTGTGAAACTTTGCTGATTGCTAATGATTCTGAATTCCTTCTAGAAGCATTCAGAATTACGTAAGAATCCATTCTAAAAGTTTGCTGTTGGTTAGCAGTGATCACACTACTATTTCTTGAATATATATCCTCCATCCCCTTTATAAAGATCACTCTTGTCCTTGATTAGGTAGCCTTTCTTTCATCCTTTTTATGTGTCCCTTTTTGAGCAGTGCTCATCAAAGAGCTCAGTGTGAAGTCATCTTAGGTATTTAGAGCCATCTTCTCCTTCTTTTATAGAATCAGTTTCAGAGTAGCAGTTTCTGAGTAGCAGAAACTGATCCTATAAAAGTAAAGCAACAACTTTGGAGCATGAAACTTCAGGGGATTTCAAAACCTGGCCGGAGTACATATCATTTGCGAGTTCAATACTGTATGTCTGCATAGATGGAGTTTTACACAGCTGGGGAATGCAAATGGGTTGTCTTTCGCTGTAGTATATGTTGTTTTCAAAGAGACATTTAAGCATCTTCCTCCTCAGTCCTGCCCCTATGAAATGATCAAATATCAAAGGAGTATTGGCTTGAAGGGGTGGCTGATGATTAGTTTCTCAAGCACATACATGTCTTTTTGGGGTCTTCACGGTGACTCCTTCAATTTTATTAACAGAATTTTAGTTTCAGAGTAGCAAGGAAGATGCAGGTGTTACCAGGAAGCAAAGCATAGGTCTTGCGTCACAAATCACGCTTTTCAAATCTCAGCGTCATCACTGACCAGCTGAGTGGCTTGAAGCCAGTGGTTTTCAACTGCATGGTAATTTTTTCCTCCTGGGGGACATTTAGCAATGTTGGGAGACATTTTTGGTAGTCACAACTTGGGGTACTAATTCTATCTAGTCAGGGAGGATGCTAAACATTCTAAAATACATAAGACAGCCCCATAATAAAGAATTTTCTGACCCAAAATATCAATAGTTCTGCTGTTGGGAAACCCTACTTTAAGAAAAAAACTTAATCATTTTGAGCTTTAGTTCCTTCTTCTATACAACGAGGGTAACAATGATCTGTGGTGGTGTGAGAAACGCACACAGTACTGTACTTACAGCATATAACATAATAACTGGCATGTAGCCAGCATAAAAAATGGTAATTGTTTATGTATTAGGCATTGTGTTGTATACGTCTTAAGACGTTATCAGCTTAATATTAAAAGAGTAGTCCAATTACTCCACAAGTATTTTTTGAGCCCTTTCTGTATACTAGCCACTGATCAGTCTGCTGCAAATAGATTAGTTTCAAAAAAAACAGTCTTTGCCCAACAATCTCTGCCCTCAGGGAGCTAACAACCTGCAAGTAGGCATTTGTGTTCCCCGTCTTGCCACTGGGAGAACCCAGGCTCTGAGAGGTTCAACTAAGAAAGCAACATGGTCAAGATTTCAATGCTAACAGAGGTAGAACTGGATTTCAGTCTAACCAGCTCTGCCTGATTCTATAGTCCACATTCTTTCTACTCCATGATTGTCAGGTGCCTACTTTTAGCCTATGAGACATGTGAGGATTGTAGCTCTCACCTCTGTGCTAATCTTACCGATTCTGTTAGGATGATCATCCATATCCTTTCACCCTGCAGTATGTGTCTACGATGATATTCTGATATTCTTTTTTTATATTTCATTTCATTTCATTTTTTTGAGACGGAATCTCGCTCTGTTGCCTAGGTTGGAGTGCAGTGGTGCAGTCTCGGCTCACTGCAAGCTCTGCCTCCGGGTTCATGCCATTCTCCTGCCTCAGTCTCCTGAGTAGCTGGGACTACAGGTGCCCGCCACCACGCCCAGTTAATTTTTTTGTATTTTTAGTAGAGACGGGGTTTCACCATGTTAGCCAGGATGGTCTCGATCTCCTGACCTCGTGATCCGCCTGCCTCAGCCTCTCAAAGTGCTGGGATTACAGGCGTGAGTCACTGCGCCCAGCCTACAACGATATTCTTTCTGTTTTGTTCCCCTTTTACTCTTTATTAATTCAACAAATATTTACTGAGCACTTGCTCCTTGTTAGTATACGTGGAACTAGGAGATGCTATCTTGGTCTGCAAGGAGGTCATGGCTTGTAGGGATGAGACCAAGGACCCATGACTGGAGCCCTAACTACTCACATGCCTGACACCATTTCCATCTTGGAATTGTGGACCTCCTTACCGGTGTTTATGTGTACTTTCTGTAACTCGCTGCCACATGCAGTTACCTAGTTTGTGTATGCAGCAACATTTTCCTTGCGTGTACAAAAGATTCAGGGTGTAACCTTCATGTACCTGAGGCTCATGGTACACTTTTAGCTTTGCACAGATTGATGTCACGGTACATTCTTAGCTGTAGAAAATGTGGTCTTTATGATGTTATTTGTTCATGACCCTGAAGGTCCATGCCTCATACAGTATATTGGAATTGTGCTGAAATGTGAATCTAGTTACACGACCTGAAAAACAGACGAACCAGAGACTATTACTCATAGTGACAGAACCTAGAAATCATCCAACATTCCCATCAAAATTTGACTTTGTAGGTTCCACAAAGTAATAAAAAGTCTATTTTTTCCAGGTATGTTTATAGCTGATGTTACTTGAGGAATATCACAGTGTAGTATCTTTAGGAACATCACCGTATCATAGCGCAGAGTTTGTTTTGATGGAATCATATGGTTCTGAAGGAGCACTTCACATTTTAAAGCATTCTTGACTGAACCGTGGGAGTACCTCTGGTGGAAAGCAGGTACTCACCAAAATCTCAGATGCATGACTTATGAATACCAAGGCCCTACTCCGCTAAACAGCCACTTTTTGTTGCTAACTGATGGCATCACTCAACTTTCAAATACATCCCTCTGCTGGAGCTGGACCATGAATTTTGTTTGTCTGATGTACTTAAGAGTCTGGACTCTCTTCTGAGAGACCTCACTTCCAAACTCTACTTTGCCAATATTAGTTGATTAACTTTTGTCAAACTGACCTTCTTCTGCTTCAGTTTTCTCGTCCACAAAATGAGGTTCATAATCAGGGATCTCATTTCATTCGATTGTTGTGACATTAGTTTCTTATGTTTACACATGTAACATGTAATGTCACAAAGTCTCTTCTGGTTCACAGACAATAAAAGTGGTGATAAGATCTGTAAAAACCCAGCAACTATAGAAAATGCTGGAGAAAATTTGGATAAAGACATCAGGGTGAGGTAATCCAAAGCTGACTGTGCCTGAGTGCTGTTTTCAGGATGCAAAGGATTAAGCAGAAGCTGTTTAATTATCTTTCATATTGTACAATATCTAAGGTCCAATGATCAATATATCTTAGCCTTCATTTGTTTTCCACTTCCACCCTTTGATTTATCACTCGCCACTCCCCACTGTCTTGTTTACCGAGTGTGTGGTCTTGGGCTTCATGCACACGCCTGCTTTCCCCGTCTTCTGGAAGCCTCTGTCATCAACCGGACTGGCGTGTTTCTGATTCTAAACCCAGGAATCCTTTTTGCTCTTGACCACTTTCTGGCACAAGATATAGACTTTATCCCTCAACTGGTCAACCTCAGCACTTACCACCTGCCCAAGTAGTCCTCTCTGTCTTTCTCTTTGCATTCTAGATTAACTGCAACAGGGATCACAGCACAGGGAAGAGCTCCCTTGGTATCTGATTGCCCGAGTTCAAATTTTCATTCTGCCACTGATTAGCCAGGTGGCCAGGTTATTTAATCTCTTCATGGTTCTGTTTTCTCATCTAACAAGTGGAGATCATAATCTCAACTACCTCATATAATTGTGATGAAGATTGAATGGGCTAATATCTATAAAGTGCTTAAAATGGAGCCTGGCCTACAGTAAATCTCATATAAGTGCACAACATCATCATCATCATCATCATTATTATTATTATTATTATTATTATTATTGAGACAGAGTCTCGCTCTGTTGCCCAGGCTGGGGTGCAGTGGCATGATCTCGGCTCATTGCAACCTCTGCCTCCTGAGTTCAAGCCATTTTCCTGCCTCAGCCTCCCAAGTAGCTGGGACTACAGGTGCCCGCCCCCACGCCTGGCTAATTTTTTGTATTTTTAGTAGAGATGGGGTTTCACCACGTCAGCCAGGATGGTCTCGATCTCCTGACCTTGTGATGCGCCCGCCTCCACCTCCCAAAGTGCTGGGATTACAGGCGTGAGCCACCACGCCCAGTCTATTATTTTTATTACAGGTTCAGTCTCCTGCTCACTCCTCATTTTGTGACCCCTGCCCCATGTTTTTAAGTGAGCATTTTTACCATTAATGCTATTCTGATCACTTCTACCCACTGGCTGCCAAGTGACCTCCCTCCCACCTGTACATCACCACCATCTTACTGTTTTCAATGCGGTTCACAGTACACAGCCTCATATTAACAAAATGCATTGACTTCACATTAAATATATAAAAATACGTCACCAATCATATCGATAGTTTAAAAATGTAGGGTGTAACCTTCACGTATCTGTGGCTCATGGTACACTTTTAGCTTTGCACAGTGCTAATCTCCTCTAGTGAAGAGAAGGACAAGGAGACTCTGGCATTCACAATCGCACGGGGGGAAGGGTGTTCTGTTACGTTCCTTATTGGCCTTCTCATCTGCATATAATATCAAGGCACTTTCTTACGAGAGGAAGATAGAATCATGTTGATATGCTTTGAAAAAAGAAGCGTTAAGTTACATATTGCTAGTAGGGAGAGGTTTGTAATAAACCAAATTCTACATACAGAAGCCTGGAGCAGACTTGCCTTTGCTTGGGTTGTAGTTTATGCCACGCGCCAAACAACACTGGTTCCATTACCATTGTTGATTTAGAAGCCCCCATGACCAATCACAAGTTATTTATTATTTTATTTTATTTTTTTTTTTGAGACGGAGTCTTGCTCTGTCGCCCAGGCTGGAGTGCAGTGGCCGGATCTCAGCTCACTGCAAGCTCCGCCTCCCGGGTTCACGCCATTCTCCTGCCTCAGCCTCCTGAGTAGCTGGGACTACAGGCGCCCACCACCTCGCCTGGCTAGTTTTTTGTACTTTTTTTAGTAGAGACGGGGTTTCACCGTGTTAGCCAGGATGGTCTCGATCTCCCGACCTCGTGATCCGCCCATCTCGGCCTCCAAAGTGCTGGTATTACAGGCTTGAGCCACCGCGCCCGGGAAGTTTTTTATTTTTTTTTGAGATGGAGTCTCGCTCTGTTGCCCAGGCTAGAGTTCAGTAGCGTGATCTTGACTCACTACAACCTCCACCTCCGCGGTTCAAGCGATTCTCCTGCCTCAGCCTCCTAAGTAGCTGGGATTACAAGTGCCCGCCACCACGCACGGCTAAGTTTTGTATTTTCAGTAGAGATAGGGTTTTGCCATGTTGGCCAGGCTGGTCTCGAACTCCTGACCTCAAGTGATCCACCCGCCTTACCCTCCCAAAGTGCTGGGATTACAGGCGTGACCCACCATGTCCAGCCTAATCATGACGCATTTCAAAGGCGAATTAACTTTAGAATGAGTTACATGAGCAATTTCCCCCAAAGATGATTTGCTGACGCTTCTCTTGTGCAACACCGAGAACAACCATGTAACTTTCCTGTACAGAGAAGATATTCATGACTGGCCCCAGTGAGAGAAATTTACCTGATAGTTTTAAAATCCAAATTCATGTTACCCAAACAAATGTATTCTTCACACACATTTATACCGAATGAACCACATTCTTACCTATAACTTTTCCCAGAAAGAGCGACTTGGGAGAATTGAAGAGGGTGTCGGATGAACTTGGCAGATGGTAACTCACAGACGGATAATGATCGAGCTACAGGAAGAAAACAAGAGACACTTTTAGAAGGACGTCACTACCCTGTGTGGAACCAAATCTGCCCTGTGGGGATGACGTCACTCTTTGAACCCTGGTTTTCTGATATCTTATTTCATCAGCACTGACTCTAAAACACCAGCCCGAGAAAAGGGAAACCCATCTCTTCCTTTGCTGGGGTTCTTTGAAAAAATCCGAGCATGGTAAGTGAAGATCCTTATGACCAGCTTTCCAGGTGATGTACATTTTCTGTGGATGATTTACCTACAGGATTAAGATCCAGGCTCATTTTAATGGAGTAAAGTCTGCTTGACCCAATCTCCAGTGTCTCTGATATAGAATATGCCACAACTACAGCAATGAAGTTTTGCTGAAGCATTTTATTTTGTGATACGATCTCACACACACACACACACACACACACACACAGTCAAATGCTGAGGGTCAAGTAGGGTAAACAGTCATGGTTTTCTCACTTATCCCAATGAGAATGATTTCTCCTGCCACAGGCAGGGGTGGTTGGGTGAGTTGGCAGCAGAGAGAGAGAAATGCAGCTGTTGGGAACAGTGCACAGACAGTGACCATGGGAGCGACGCACATTTCTGATTCTGCTGCCCGTGGACAAAGTGCCAATGGTGGTGTCAGAATCGTTGGCCTTGTCCTTTGTGTCCCAAGTGACTTTTCCTGCCTCATATTTTCAGCTGTCTTTTTACCACCCATATAGTCTAGGTGTGTTTCTCCAACCGTGAGCTCTTAGAGCCTTCTGGGCCTTTTTTGTGCCCACCTGTGAAAAACTTTCTTTTGTAAGAATTCCTTTTCCTGAAGTGAGATTAATACGTGCTAAGGTCAGCGTGACGAGAGCTGTGGCTTACAAGAAAACACAGCATTGCTCTCCGACATGGGCATTCCCAAGGGGACCATGTCAATTGTGTAGAGGAAGGAGACAGAACAAGCAGTAACTTGTTGAAGGCAGCAGCACAGACTCAGAAGCAGATACGCTCCTGAGTCCTTGCTCAAACTCAGCCTGATTAGGCAAAAAACTGTCCCTCAGATGAGCAAAGACGCTGGAAGCTAGCCGTGCTCTTGGGAGGAAGGAGACAGTGGCAGGGAAGAAAGAGGGCAGGCAAGTGATCCAATCTCATCACCACATTGAGAACCAGCTACTACAATGAATAATCATTCATTATTGACTGTCTGCAGCAGAATCTTGAAACTGCTTCCTAGAAACTTAGAGATCATTGCACAGTCAGGGTTAAGAGTCAAAGGGTCATCACATCTCAAGAATATTTTAGATTTTTTGGCCCACAGAACTGGTACAGTAGGTTTTTGTGCATGAGTAGTATTGCCACAAAAATCCAAGTCACCCCCACCCCCAAAAACTATTAAAGCAAACATTTGCATGCTTGGCTATCATTTTGAAAAGTTTTCTATAACGTCAAATGCATCATTAACGAAACAAACCAGGTGTAGTGGCTCATGCTTGTAATCCCAGCACTTTGGGAGACTGAGGCGGGTGGATCTCGCGAGTCCAGGAGTACAAGATCAGCCTGGACAATATAGTGAGACCCTCATCTCTACCAACAATTTAAAGAAGTAGCCGGGTGTGGTGGTGTGCACCGGTAGTCCCAGCTACTCGAGAGGCAGAGGTGGGAGGATATAGCTTGAGGCCAGGAGGTGAAGGCTGCAGTGAGCTGTGGTCATGCCACTGTGTTCCAGCCTACGTGACAGTGTGAGACCCTGTCTCAAAGCAAACAAACAAAAACACTTATTCCGTCCAGATAATCTGAAATATTTAAAATCTCATATAGTTGTTTCTTTGGAGCAAAAGCTCTTCAGTTTCTGCTCTTAAATATTAGCTAGCTGCTTTGGTGCCATCTGATGGCCCACATGGGTAACTGCCACCGCACTTCTATTCACTTTCTTTTAAGCGGTTAAATGCAAAATGCCATTGTTAATAGTCTACCTGGCAATGCCTTAGGGGGTGGTGATCTCCCCCTAATACTTCTAACAATTTAAAAACTAAATTTGTGGTCTGGGCAGTGGCTCACGCCTGTAATCCCAGCACTTTGGGAGGCTGAGGTGGGCAGATCATGAGGTCAAGAGATTGAGACCATCCTGGCCAATATGGTGAAACCCCGTCTCTACTAAAAATACAAAAATTAGCTGGGTGTGGTGGCGCTGTCCTATAGTTCCATCTACCCAGGAGACTGTGGCATGAGAATGGCTTGAACCCAGGAGGCGGAGGTTCCAGTGAGCCGAGATTGCACCACTGCACTCCAGCCTGGAGACAGAGCGAGACTCCGTCTCAAAAACAAAACAAACAAACAAACAAAAAAACACTAAATTTGTAACAAAGTTCTGTTTTCTTAAAGAACTTTAAAAATGGATACAAATAATACATGTTCATTACAAAAAATACAGATTTGCGGAAAAAACTGACTGCTGATAATAAGTGTTAATTTCTAATGTATTTTCTTTCAACTTTTTAAATAAAAAGGGGATGGAACCCAAGTAACACATTGTTTTGTATATTTTTTAACTTGACGATATATTATGAATGTCTTTCTGTGTCAATAAATATACAACAAAATTCTATTTTCTTAACTTTAAAAATGGATGCAAGTGATATATGTTCATTATAGAAAAAATAATACAGATTTGAAGAAAAAAACTGCCAACTGATAATCAATGTTAACTCTTAATGTATAGTCTTTCAACTTTTTAAGTAAAAAAAGGATGGAACCCAACTAACACATATTATGTTTTGTATATTTTTTAACTTGATCTATTATGAATGTCTTCTGTCTCAATAAATATACAACAAAAATCATTTGTCATGGATGACTAGTATTTCATTGTATGGATACACAGTTTAAAAGATATATTAAATTCCCATGTTTGGGTTTTTATATTTCTGTGTCCTCAGGCCCAGTACAGTGCTGGATATATGGTGGGATCTCGATAATTGTCATTAACAGTTGTTAATGCAGCTCTTAAAGTCGTGAGCACCGAAGGGAAATCCGTCCTCAGGTGTGGTGTGACCCACACAGTGGAGGTACCTTCCTTTCCCTGAATTGTTTCTGCGGGTCCAGACCAGACGGACTTGGCTTTTTGGCAGCCATTGTATATTATCTTTGCTGAGCTATAGTAAAATAAAATTCCTGGTTGATCTCTATAAGTGTATTCTCTTCCTATGTCTGCGTGGTTGATGGCTTGAACCAAAATGCTAAATTTTACATTTATTTATATAAACTGTTCTTTCGTTTTATTTTATTTTTTATTTTTTATTTTGTTGAGACAGATTCTCGCTGTCGCCCAGGCTGGAGCGCAGTGGCGCGATCTCAGCTCACTGCAAGCTCCGCCTCCCGGGTTCCCGCCATTCTCCTGCCTCAGCCTCCCGAGTAGCTGGGACTACAGGCGCCCGCCACCGCGCCCGGCTAGTTTTTGTATTTTTAGCAGAGACGGGGTTTCACTATGTTGGCCAGGATTATCTCAAACTCCTGACCTCGTGTTCCGCCCGCCTCGGACTCCCAAAGTGTTGGGATTACAGGTGTGAGCCACCACGCCCGGCCATTTATATCTTTTGTTTTGTAACACAACAATAGCCTACTTAGAGGTTTTTGATTGTTGATTCTGTCATCTTGCGTATGTGTGATCCCGCTTGGTTTTGACTTTTCTGAAAAACAGAATGAACACTCCTAGCCTTAACTCATTGATGAAGTCATTAATTTCAAAACAGTGAACAGGAACCTAACTGGGTCATGATGTACAGTTCTAATCCAAATTACCTGCTCAGTTAGGAAAATATGAGAAGTGACGAGGATATCCGGAAAGCCTTCAACATTCACAAAGATGAAGCTGCAGCGCCTGAGGAAATTATCTAATCAAGGAGGGATGCAGGAAAGCATTCTCCGATCAGTCTCCGATCTTACCACGAGCGAGGCGTCCTTACGTCTTCTCTCTCGCCTGCTCCTGCCTGCCTCGTGCCTAAGAAGGCGGGGTGTGGCCGGAAGGGATGGGTGGGACGGTGGGGTAGGTGGGTAAAGTGAAGAGGACCCTAAAGGAAAAGCGGCTCTGCCACTGACGGCGGATGCTTTGCCGAGTGTTACCACCAGGTGGTGCTGTCCCCCAGCCGAACATAATTCAGAACAGCCACATCGGATCAGGGCTCTCCAGGACCTGAGACCCGCCCAGGGAATCCAGAATTCCCCTGTTATATTAATCACATCTGCAAAGCCCCTCTTGCCAGGGAAAGTGACGCGCTCTCAGGTCCTGAGAATTAGGACGTTATCTTTTGGAGGCATTATTCCGCCCACCATATCTCCACATTCAGACAAAATTGCAGAATGCTCTTGTGCCACATGGTCAGGTCCCACAAGGGTCTTTATAGGAGGGAGGCAAGAGGGTCACAGTGGAGAGAAGATGTGACAACGGAAGCAGAAGTTGGAGTGATGTGAGGAAGGGGCCGAGGAACGCAGGAGACTCTTAGAAGCTGAAAAAGGCAAGGAAACAGATGCTCCTCTCTGAGCCTGCAGAAGGCACCAGCTGATTGACTTCAGCTGTTTGCGCTGACTGCCCTTCTGGCCTCTGGAACTGTGAGATAGTAAATGCATGTTGTTTTAAGTCCTTAAGTTTGTGGCGATTTGTTACAGCAACACTGGGAAACTAATACAAGAAATTTAGGGGGGGGCGGGGAGAAAAGACCTTGTACAACCCCAAACCAAAACATCTCTTTCTCCCAGCAATTTCTTCAGTAACAGCGTTAGCGTTCTCCATTCTTCCTGCCTCCCAGATGAAATGCATTAAGGGGCCCAATAACTGAATTAGCCGTGGTTTTCTGAGCGCACCCAATTGATGAGACACCTGCTTCCTTGAACCCTCCTCACCATAAGCCTGATTCCTAAAATAAACCCTTCCTGACTCTTAGAGCCACCCCGTCGTTCTCTAAGGTATACGGGTCTCTTTGCGTCAATTATCAATCCGCTTGTTGCTTCCTGGCTCCCAATGCACCCTTCAATATAAGCTCTATGATAAACAATGGAATTCCTTAAAGCCTTTTGCTGTTAAAGTGAGCACAACGTCAAGCTTTCTCAGTAGGGTGCTCTGGAGGGACACTGCAAGAGGAAGGGGCTTACTGCAATTTCCAGCACAGGCTCGAGGAGGGGAATAGCAGAGGCTCTGCCCAGGGTGTGAGGACATGAGGTGAAGCCTGTCCGAGTCACAGGCCTGCAAGAGATCCCTCTGTGACCCTCGCGTCTCAGCCGTGGCAACCTGTCCACAGACCTCTGGACGTGTGTCTGAGCCGCCCTGGTAGCCCCTCACTCACACCCCCGCCGCCGTTGCCATTGCCTGCTCCCTCACCTGCACTCCAGAGGGCAGCCAGCCTGTTGCTCCCCCAGCCAATCCAGACCAGCTCCAGCTTGGCCAAGCAGGAGGAGCCTCTGCTCTCTGCCAGGCAGAGACACCTTCTCCAGCAAGGTCCTGAAGGGCTTCAGAACGTGCCATCTCCAGATATGCTGGCTTGGGATAGGGGCAATTTTGAGCTAAAGGCACTTAAAAAACAACATATGCGGCCAGGTGCAGTGGTTTACGCCTATAATCCCGGCCAGGTGCAGTGGTTTACGCCTATAATCCCAGCACTTTGGGAGGCCAAAGTGGGTGGATCACCTGAGGTCAGGAGTTCGAGTCAGCTTGGCCAACGTGGTGAAACCCCTTCTCTACTAAAATACAAAAATTAGCCGGGTATGGTGGCGCACACCTGTGGTCCCAGCTACTTGGGGGGCTGAGGCAGGAGAATGGCTTCAACCCGGGAGGCGGAGCTTGCAGTGAGCCGAGATGGCGCCACTGCATTCCTGCCTGGGTGAGAGAGTGAGACCCCGTCTCAAAAAAACAAAAACAAAGAAAGAAAGAAAGAAAGAAAAACAACAGATGCACAAAGGACACTCTGACCTCGCCTTTTCTTCCTGAAAGCAGGAGATGGAACTTTCCTATGGAAGATGCCCTCCCTCCCTCTACGAGGAAGAACAGAACATTCTTCTCTCCGGAGGCGGGGAGTTGAGGCCAAGAGAAATCGGTACAAACAAAAAGTGTTTTGACAGTTAAAAAGCTCTTGTTAAAATAACCGTTGTCTTTAGCCTCTCCATATATTTAGTTACTTTTTCACAATTAGTACTTTTTGTTCAACCATTGCATAAGCCCTTAGGCCTGGCTGCTTTTGGATCTTGGTGTTCCTGCGAAGGCCCTCACGTGCCTGTAAACATCGGCTTGCGTTTCCTCCGTTAATCTCTCCTATCTGAACTTAACTCTCAGGCCCAGCTGGAGACTGGCAGAGGCGACAGGAGCAGCTTTGCCTCCACTACGGCCAGACACCCACTGAGGTTGTCCCTTCCTGAACGGGCTCCCTCAGCCCCAGGGGGCCTCTAGGAAACTCTACAGGGGTTTCCTTACATCTTAGAGTTGCTGTTGGCCACAGTTAATGCTTCTGTTTTTCACCCCATTTTAACCGGCTATGGTTTCCAGCTCCTGTAACCCAACTTTGTCCGACTGCAGATATAGTTCTGGTCTTGGCTGGTGGGATTCAGTAGCAGGAAAAAGGAAGAAATATGTATTGAGCAACTGCTGTGTACAAGGCTTCGTGCTGGGCTTTTAATATGTATTATCTTATTGAATAGATATTAGATAGGTATGACCTTGCATCTTTGATATTATGAAGTGTCCAGTCATGGCCGGGTGTGGTGGCTCACGCCTGTAGTCCCAGCACTTTGGGAGGCCGAGGTGGGTGGATCATGAGGTCAGGAGTTCGAGACCATCCTGGCAATACGGTGAAACCCCGTCTCTACTAAAAAATACAAAAAATTAGCTGGGCGTGGTGGCAGGAGCCTGTAATGCCAGCTACTTGGGAGCCTGAGGCAGGAGAATGGCGTGAACCTGGGAGGAGGAGCTTGCAGTGAGCCAAGATCCAGCTTGGGCGACAGAGCGAGACTCCGTTTAAAAAAAAAAAAAAAGAAAAAAAAGTGTCCAGTCACAGAGTAAGTACCAAGGCTGACACTCTGACTCCAGAGACAACACGGTGAGCTGCAGGCCACAGCCTCCTGTACTAGCCCAGTCACCTCAATTAGGAGAGGGAGAGGATCAGCTACATTTAAAGTATTTACATTTAAAAGAGAAAATGCATTAAATCAGATATAGCGAGAAAAGCTCAACCTGAAAAGCCTAAGGAAATGACATATTATATGATTTCACTCGTATTGCCAGGTGGCCACCTCTTTTCAAATGAACCCTGGTGCATTTGCCACGGTTAAGTGTAATAATTTCAAGGTAATTTCTTTGGGGTCCAAGTGAGCTATTTTGTAGAATTGTATTTTGCTGTACATTTAGCTGGTGGTCATTTCACTGGCAGTTAAGAGGCGATAAGAGATTGTGTAATAGAGGCTCATTAAAATTAAAGACTGTGACTCCATGTGCCCCAGGACAACCTTGAGGGAACACTAATTTGTTCAACATTTACCATTAAGCCATTAGAAACATACTGATTCAGGCAGGACCTTGTGTCTTACACGTGGAGCTGAAAGCTTTAATGTCTATTCAGGTATTATTTTGCAATTTCCATTCATTTCCATTTTTAAGCCACAGTTTGCATTGGCAGAGTTTGAAGGGATTTAATCAGCCACTTACGCTTTGGGGATGCAGTGGAAAAGCTAAAGAAGAAATACCTAAACGGCGTGGGTTCTCCTGGACCAGTGGAGGGGCGGGGCCTCCTCCTGAGATGAAGGACACGATTTCAAGGCCGACCCTGCTTTTTCCGTGGCCTAGACAAAGGCTGAGGATTTCTTGCTGTTTTTCCTAATCCTTAATTTTGGGGAATACTTGGAATTAGCTCAGCGATATTGAATTTAGAATATATCATCTTTTTTCTTCAAAATATCATTTTATTACCAATAAAGTGATTATAGAGAGATTGGCTTTAGGTGTATGACTAAGGAGTTTCTTTCTTTTTTTTTTTTTGAGACAGGGTCTTGTTCTGTCAGCCAGGCTAGAGTGCAGTGGCATGGTCACAACTCACTGCAGACTCCACGTCTCAGGTTCAAGTGATCCTTCCACCTTAGCCTCCCGAGTAGCTGGGATCACAGGTGCATACCACCATGCCTGGATTTTTTTTTTTTTTGAGACGGAGTTTTGCTCTTGTTGCTCAAGCTGGAGTGCAATGGTACGATCTCGGCTCACTGCAACCTCTGCCTCCCAGGTCCCGGTTCAAGCAGTTCTCCTTCTGCCTCAGTCTCCCAAGTAGCTGGGATTACAGGCACATGCCACCATGCCCAGATAATTTTTGTATTTTTCGTAGAGATAGGGTTTCACCATGTTGGCCAGGCTGGTCTTGAACTCCTGAGCTCGTGATCTGCCTGCCTCAGCCTCCCAAAGTGCTGGGATTACAGGTGTGAGCCACCGCACCTGGCTGCCTGGCTAATTTTTAAAATTACTTTTAGTAGAGATGGGGTCTCACTATGTTGTCCAGGCTTGTCTCAAATTCCTGGGCTCAAGTGATCCTGCCCCCTCAACCTCCCGACATCCTGGTATTGTAGACCACCACGCCCAGCCTAGAACATATCTGATGAATGTTTTCTTTACTCCAAGTTGAAGCCCAAGGCTGAAGATAAGAAGAGGCTGATGCAGACAGACTTTAGGTAGGAGAAACAATTATCAGCTCAACTTGCACCCCTTATCTGTGTCTACCTGTCCTTCTAAACCAGAAATTCCCACAGACTTCAAAGAAGAGAGGATTTGAAGAGTGGAAACCATATCTTCTTCCCCACCAGAATCTCCATTCTATGAAGGGTATGCACAAGCCTAGGGTCATTTGCAATTGAAAATACAAAAGAGCAGGCCTTGAGCCCAGTATCAAGGATATGTTCATCTAAATGTTTTCTGCCTCTTCCGAACCCTAGAATCACTTTTTTCCTGACGATGGAGAGGACATGGAGCAAATGTAAATGTGTGGGAGAGAAAGAAGTAGGGTTAGGTGTGGCTCTCCCACTAGTCCAGGGTTGCAGCTCTGTTCCCGATCCTGCCTTGGTGAGACTGTAACCCTGTGGGTTCAAGGACACTGCCTCAGTTACCACTCCTGCCCCAGCAGCCTGGCATAACACACACTGGTTAAACACTGATCAGTGGGGCTCAGCAGGTGGAGTGGAAGTATACCTGGTTGTCAGAGCCCTGTGGCTAATACCTCACCTCTGGACTTTCAGCTATTTTTCTCTGTAGTGTTATCTAATACAACTTCCAGTTAATTTATGATCCACATGAAAAGGGCCTGTGACATGCAAGGTGCTCATTTAAATGTGTTAAGTGGGTCAGCACTGGCTGAGCCATGTTGGTGTATGTATCGGTATGTAAATCTGTCCGTGTGTGTGTGTGTGTGTGTGTTTAAGTTATGGATTCCTAGCTTTTACTTCCATTAGAACTTCTGTTTGTAGATGGAGGAATCTCTGTGAATGACTCTGAAGCCCTCATAGCGTTTTATGGCCATAGGGTTTGAGCGAGTGAGCTTGGCTCCATCCTCACAGACCGCATCGATGGGGAAACTGATCGTTAATCCGGGACTCTGAATTTTTATGCAAGAGACACTTGTCCCTGCTCTGAGGGTCTTGATTTCAGTGCAACTTGTTCTTGGGACCACATTGCTGAGAGCCACAAACCCACCAGGGTGAGGGTCAGCAGGGTGAGGGTCAGCCCCCTCCCAGCCTACATTGCCAAGCCCTGCGGCCATTCCTCCAATCCCAAGAACAGCGATGGGTGCAGATGAGAGGACATCATTTGGGAGGCTGACCCATGTAGAGGTCACGTTGTCTACCTTAACTTGTTTTTGGTTGAGCTACTCATAAATCCTGCTGACTATATTATAGAGATACTTAAGAAGAAGAAAGAGGCCAAGAAACACTCTCCCCTAACAGAACTCTGGAATAAACGAGCACCAGCCATGCTTTTGTCACTGGGTTAGCGATGCATGCCGGTCCTGGAGGTGCCTGGTGTGCTTCATGGCAGATGCCTTTATGAAGGGAAAGTTAACTGAATCCTGCAGGTAACTGCAGTTGGGTAAGTCAGGGAGCCTTTGCCTCTTTGGGAGAGATTAAATGGCCCTGGGGAGATCAGAGGGGAAGGGGAAGTCTTCGTAGAGTGGAGAGACGAGAACACAGTGCCCTTGCCTAGACTTTGCCCCTGTGCTCTGACCTGACTCTCACAACTGGGGATGCACTGTGCACTCCCAGGTGTGCTCAGGGCTTTAGACCAGCTATATCTTTTGCCCAGAATACTCTTCTGCTGTCCTTTCACCAAATACAATGATCAATTTGTGCTTCTTCTGGGAATTATTCTGTAAACCACTCACTTTATTACCAGTCCCAAGCTGGGCTCAGGCACGTTGGAGGACTTTGACTCAATAATTAATTAATTAAATGTTGGCAAGGACAGAGGTGGCCTAGCCTAGGGCCAAAGCACACAGATTTGTCTCCTGAGCCCCCTTTTCCTAAGCCTACGCTGGGGGCTCTCTAGTCCATGAGCGAGAAAGAAAACTGGCTGCAAAGTTAGAAGAGATCCAGGTGAATCCACTGTGCCTAAGTCTTTCTAGTACAGAAAACATCTTGCACATGGGAGCTGGGACTCTCTCCAAACCCCAATCATCTGGCTGTGGGAATGCAAATAGAGAAAAGTGGCTGGTTTCAGTATGTGTTTCCTCTTCTCGGTAAGGCACTGTCCTCTATGGAAGGTCATTCAGGGACCCTTTGCAAACCAGCTTCTAGACTTCCAGTGTAAGAGAGGAGGGGAGGCCTGGGGGAATGAGAATGGGGCCAGGAGATGGGTCCTGGCTCTGCCACATGTTAAATGGATGTTTATCAAGTTAGGAAGCCTTCTTGGACTTCAGTTTCCTCATTTGTAAAAGAGGAGGTTGAACCAGCTCTGTGAGGTTTCTTTGAAGATGTTCTGCTACTATGGCCCTAAGGAATAGTATTTTCCCAGGTCTCTGGGGCATTGAGCAGAATCATTGTTAAGATCCAACTCAAGGGTACCATTTGAAGGTGCGTTTTCAGGGCACTATTCAACTTCGACCAATTTTGGTGATGGACGGAGGGTGGGAGGAAGTGTCCACCTGCCCTGGAAAGGCATCATTCTATCACTTTCAATTTTGAGATCCAGACCATGTAACAAGGGCCATCTTTGCCATATGTACCGAAATAGCTCTGCAGACTTGGCTGCCGACATTCAGTCATAAGATTGTCAATTTCAGGTTCAGCTGGGAATTTTCAGGTAGGGAGGGGCCTCAGAGAGGTAGTTTATCACCATCTTTTCACAAATGTAGAAGGGGAAGCAGAATCCCAGGGAGAGGTAGTGATCGTCTCAGATTCTTGGACTGGAAGTGGTAGCATCAGCCTTGAAACAATATTCAACTCACAAGGAACACTGTTTCCCAGAAACGCTTAAGGCTTGAGAGAGAAAGGATTTAAGAGACAGATCTTTCTTTGTTGTATAATTTCTGTTTCAGAGATGTCAGGAGGTTTCACTAATGGCTTGATAAGCAATTTTAAAATGAGAGGTATAATAAGTACTTATTGCTATTGTCATTATGCCATTGTTATTATGGTAATGTAATCAGTAAAATATATCTGCCTCTTAAGGTCTAGAGTAATTGAAATCATACCATATTGATGCAATTAAAATAATTAGTGAACCTATTAGGTGATTTATGTTTTATATCAAAAATTTCTCAAAATAGTAGGAAGAAAAAATTAGCTTTCACACAGTGATCTACTTTCTCTAGACTAATACTCCACCTACTGGAAAAACACTGAATATTATTTAAAGCATAAGATGTTTAAAAAGAAACTGAGCAAACGGATTTTCTATCAATAAATTCATAAAATTTTTATAAACATCAGTGAATAGGAGGAGAAATTCTCATTTCACAGCTGATATAGCATTTCTTTAATAGCATTGATTTCAAAGATATTTATAGCACAATGGCTCAAGCACTATATAATTATTTCAGAGAATCTGGTCAGAAAATATTTAGCACTTTTAGTTTTGTGACTTTGACTTGCAAATGAAAATTCAGAAGATGATTGTAAATCATTAAAAATGATATCTGAACTAGTTTTCTGGTAAATTTGAAATTTACTAGAAATTTACTAGAAATTTCAAATGTCCTTGAGATGTAGTATGAGACTAGTTCATGGTTTTCATACACTTTCATATTTAGAATCACTTTAGTAACAATCAACTTTAACCATTACAGATAGTGATAATAATTTACATAAAATAAGCATGAATTAATTAATTTTATATGGCATGTTTTCCCTGAAGAGCTCGAGGAAAAACACATTTTGATAACTTAGAACATGACTTTCCAGGACAAGGAAAAACAAACAAATGTGTGGAAAAGGGAGGAAGAAAACAATAAAACTAGGAAGAGTCACTTTTGAAAATAGATATTAACAAATATGATGCTGCTTAAATTGAATAATGTTATGGTTAAGTTTTTTGGTTTTTTTTTGAGATGGAGTCTTGCTCTGTTGCCCAGGCACGATCTCGGCTCACTGCAACATCTGCCTCATGGGTTCAAGCAATTCTCCTGCCTCAGTCTCCTGAGTAGCTGGGACTACAGGTGCCTGCCACCATGCCTGACTAATTTTTTGTAGTTTTAGTTGAGACGGGGTTTCACCGTGTTAGCCTGGATGGTCTCGATCTCCTTCCTGACCTCATGATCTGCCCACCTCGGCCTCCCAAAGTGCTGGGATTATAGGCGTGAGCCAACGTGCCCAGCCTAAGTTTTTAATTAAATAAATGAAAGGAATAAAGAACTTTGAATGAGAATAATTGTGAGAAATGATGGAGACATGACAAATATGATTGAGGCCTTTCTTATTTTAGTCTTTATTAACCCTTCTGCAATCTTGATTTGTTGAGCATGTTTTCAGGGTTTGATTTGTTTAAATTTGGTTCCTGGTGAATTCCTGGGTGAGTTGTGTGGGGAGCACTTTAATAAGGCCTTCAGTAAAATGAAACGACAACCAGGATAACTGTATTAGCCTGGTGCGGTAAGTGGCCGTTGATGTCACATCGTCTACTTGCCAAGGGTAGGACTGGTCAGTTTTGAAGTGGGTGGCTACTCTGACCATTAAATTCTCAAAGCAGGGCCTCTGCTGTAACTGGTACAGAAACAAGGACTTTATTAGAAGATGAGCCCCTCACAGAAATGTAGTTCACCCTTGAATAACACGGGTTTGAACTGCACCGCTTACATGTGGATTTTTTTTCAACCAAATGCGGATCAAAAATACAGTATTCTTGGGATGCGGGAGCTGCGCATATGCAAAGTCGGCCCTTGCTAGATGCAGGTTCCTCAGAGCTGACTGCCAGATTTGAGTGTGCATGAGGTTCGGTATACTTGGGGGTCCTGAAACCACTACCCCGAGGATATTGCGGGATGATTATATATGATTAGTCAAATCTTGGGAAGTGAGTAGGTTGTCATGTCAGCTGGCGATGTCTGTTGTGTGCACTCCTGAAGTTATACCTGCCCAGTAGTACAATCATCCTATGGGCCACCCAGGGCACAGATGAATGACTGTCACAGGGTAACCTAGCTGCTGGGGGCGGGGGGGGGGGGGTGTGTGCAGACCCCCTGTGGGAAGACAGAGACCTTGGTGTATGACTCAAATCATCTTGATGACACCTCCTAACATTATGCAAGGGCTTCCATGTGGTTTTGAGGTCCAGCCACCTTGAGCACTGGGACTGGAGTCCAACTAATGACATGTAGATGTCATAAAAGGCTCAAGGCACTTTAGATTCTTGTTTGGAAAACATGACATGAAACAATGAGGGAATAATATTCTAAGACAATATACTAAAATTAAATGTAAAATGTTACCCCCAATTCTAAAATATGTAATATGGAGAATAACTGTCATCACGTTCAGTAGATTGGCAGAGTGGAGGCATTTTAAAGGAGGAATAATAAACCAATTTTCTCTAAGGGTGTTGAGGTCACTAGCCTCATTGATCTTTAGGATGTGTTTTGGAAAAAAATGGTAGAAGACACCAGCCTCGCTGGTCCTTAGGATGTGTTTTGGAAAAGAATGGTAGAAGACAATAGAAGGTAAATGGAAGATAGATTGTGGAGGGCTTCGAATGCCAGGGTGCAAAGTTTGGATTGATCTATACAAAACTAAGGTTACAGTTTTTTATCTATCAATCAATATCTATCTATCTATCTATCTATCTATCTATCTATCTATCTATCTACCTACCTATCTCTGTTATTCTGGCATAGGATCACCCCCAAATTCTTGTTGATCTTGTTATTTGTAACCACACCTCCTTTATAAGGGGGTCAAATCCAAGTTTTTGCATCTATTGAGCACCTGACTACTCGGGGCCAGCAAGCTTGGACTCTGTTTTGGGAAGATTCAGCTTGTTATTGTACACAATAGTGGGGGAGACCTGGAGATGGGTGAAGAAGCAGGTGGGGAGGCAGGGAGCATGAATCAGAAGAAATCAAAATCCTGGCACTGCCTGGGGTGAAAGCGGAAAGCCTGATGCTGCCTGGTGTGAAGAGCTATGCGAAGCCTCTATAGAAGGATGGGTAAAGGAACTATTGAGGGCATGAATATCTACTCTATGACTTGCAGTGATTTGTTAATGTGCTGTGTACCCCTCTCCCCAACCCTGAAATAGTCCATAGAGGCTACTGCTCAGTGAATGCTTTAGGTGGTTGTGTGTTTGTGCACCAAAGAAAGTGCTGAGCTTCATTCTGGGTGGATATTCTCTGGGTCAGAGAGATCACCCACAGAAGAAACCACCTGGAAGCAGAAAGGACCCTTGAAATCCCAGGGAGGACTTTAGATTTCCATCAGAGAGGAAAGGCTGGTGAAAATTGTGGCTTAAGGTGATCTGATCAAGACCCTAAGGGGCTGACGAATTAGTTCATGTGTAGCTATGCTGAGACTCAAGCACATGTTGGTGTGTCTGGAGAGACCCCAGGATCTCTCTCCTTGAGATAATGAGATTCTTCTTGAGAGAAATAATGTATTAAGGGATGAAAAGATCTGGATGAAGAAACAGTTCAAAGACATTGGGCAAGAGTAGGGTGATTCTGGGCCTAAAAGTAGGAAGAAACTGACATTTAATTCCCAAATTGGATGTCTGCTCAACGACAGGGCCTGCTAACCTAATCAGGAGTACCAGTCACGTATAGGAGAAAGTGTATTGAAGACAGAGAGAACATGAAAATGGCCTGGAGGAGAACTTTGCTTGGTTATCTGAACCCAAGAGGTAGAGCAGATGGATTCTGACTGTACCCTACAGGCTCCTGTGTTGGTGGTGGTGGTACGTATATGGAATTGGGGCTACAGTGTGGCTGGGGACTTCTGCAGATGAGGCAAGGCTGCACAATCCTCCAAGCAATGTAGCATAATCATGCCCCTGGCATTTAGGTAGAACATATGACTAGTTCATGCGATAGGATCACCGATGCCTGAGGCTGCTGCTTAGAACTGAACATGTCCAGGAATAGAGAACCTGCTGGAGCCACCATTTGTGTACTTTGGGCCAAGAGAAAGCTAGCTAGAAGAGTAGTGATGAGAACCAAGGAGAAAAGGGCATTCATGTAAGGAGGAGGGCTTTTTTGTTTTCCTTCTCCCTTCCTTTCATCAAACATACAATTAGAGTTGGGAGCATTGAGCCCAAGCCCCAGATAAGGGAGAGGGACTGGGGATTGAGTTCATCTTTGTGGCCAATGATTCAATCAACCATGTCTATGTAATGAAATCCCTACAAAAACTTTGGACACCGAAGCTCAGTAAATGTCCCTGGTTTGTAAATACTCTGGGCATTGCCACATACTGATGTGCAGGGAAGGTAATGTGTCCTGAGGACAAAGAAGCTTTGCATTTGGGACAGATCTTGCCCCCTGCATCTATCCCTTTGACTGGTCTGAATTGTATCCTTTATAATAAAACTTGGTCATACGTGTAGTGCTTTCCTGAGTTCTGCAAATCATTCTAGCAAATTATTGACCTGAGGGAGTAGAGGGAACCTCTGAATTTGTAGCCAGAAGCTTGTAAATGAGGGTCTCCTGGAGACCCCTGGGCTTGCAGCTGGGGTTTGAAGTGAGACCAGTCTTATGGAGGACTGTGCCCTTGAGCTGTAAAGTTTGGCCTAACTCCAAGTAGTTGGTTCTAGAAGTCTTTGTGGAGAGTGAGGTAATAATAGAACAAGGGTTAAAAAATAAATAAGGGCTGAGCATGGTGGCACACACCTGTCATCTCAGCACTTTGGAGGCTGAGGCAGGAGGATTGCTTGAGCCTAGGAGTTCAAGATTGCAGTGAGCTGTGATTGCATGACTGCACTCCAGTCTGTATGAGAGAGTGAGACTCTGACTATAAACAGGGCAGAAAAAAAATATGACTAGATTTGAACCTGTGGCTACAATAAGCAAAATGAGGCCGGGTGTGGTGGCTCACTCCTGTAATCCCAGCACTTTGGGAAGAAGCAGCATAGAGGTGAGGACAGGACAGACCCTGGTCTCTTGTGCCTCCCCCTGTGTTTTCCTGCAGCGTCTTGCTAGCTGAACCCAACCACAAGCTGGTGGCCAGGGAACTGAAGATGTCAATCTGCAGGGGCAGAGAAAAGAGAATGATGGAGCAGTGTTGCTGCAGAACGCCTGGCACTTGCTGGGTGGGAGGAAAGGGGCCTCCGAGCGTATCATGTGAGAAGGAATCTGTAGTCACATCACAGGTCCATTTATTCATTCAAGAAACCTTTGTTAAGTACCCATAAGGTGCCTTGAATGGACTGTTCTAGGTACTTAGGATACATCAGTGAACAAAAAGCCCCAAATCCTAACCCTCATATCATTTCCTTCCTAGTATAGAGAGACACAGAGAAAAAGCAAATGATGTAATATGGTAGGAGGGGATAAATGCGAAGTCTTTTCCCTCAAATTAGAGCCCAATAAGAGATCTGGTGTAAGAGTCAGATTGCAACCCTAAATAAGGCGGTCAGGGTAGCCTCATTGAGAAAAGGAGATTCAGTGAAGACTCGATGGATTTGAGGGATTAGCCCTGCAGATACCCAGGGAAAGAAGACTCAGGCAGACAGAGCAGCCAAGGTGGGAGAATTCCTGGCATGAAGCCAGCGAGGTTCAAGTAGCATGAAAAGGGGAGGGTCGGGGGCTAGTTCCTGTGGGGTCCTGCAGGTCACTGGAAAGACTTTGGCTTGTCCTCAGAGAAACGAGGACTGTCAGTGGGTGTTGAGCAGAGAACTCGTATTTTAAACAGATGGGGTAGTGATGTCAGAGACGCGCCTGCAAGGGCAAGGGAGGAAGCTTGGAGCCCCGTCCGGAGGCCTCTGCGGAACAGGATGGAGTCTGGAGCCCGAGCAGCAGATGTGCAAGGTGGGAGGCTGGTCAGAATTTGGATGTTTTCAGAGTAGAACCAGCATGAGGTTCTGAAAAACCAGATGTGAGGTGTGAGAACCAGTGAGTGATGTTCTAGTGATAGTCCAAGGTTTTAATCCTGACCAGCTGGAAGGATGGAGTTGCCATCAGCTGAAATTGGAAAGGCTATAAGCAGGGCAGGTTGTGGGAAGGGGCAGATCAGGAGGTCAGATTTGGAGATTCTGTGCTTAGAGTGTTTATCAGACATCAAGAGTCAGTTAGATGTCCGGGAGTCAGTTTGGTGTGTGAGCCTGCAGTTCATAGTGAGGTTTGGGTTGAGATAATAATTTGGAGTTTGAGGCACAGAGATAAAATTTAAGAGCATGACATTGGATGAGATCATCATAGGAGCGAATAAAAATGGAAAAGCACTGGAAGCACGCCAACTGAAGGAGGTCAGGAATGAGAGAAACAGCGAAGGAGATGGAGCAAAAGGGGCCCACAAGGGAGTAGGAGGACAGGAGCAGTGTGCCCTGAAAGCCAAGGGCTCCCTGGTTTCAGATGCTGCCTTTAAGTGGAGCAGCAGGAGGACTGCGAAGTAGCCAGTGGGTTTGGTGGTGACAAGGTCATTGATAGTATCCATGAGAATAGCTTTAGGCAGTGGTGGGGACAGAAGCCCAGTTGGGAGTGGGAATAATAAAAAATGAGGATAAAATATTCACAATACATGCATCTGGCAAAGGAGTTGTATCCAGAATACATAAAGAATCCTTATAATGGAATAATAAGGCAAACAATCCAATTTTAAAAAGGGGTCAAAGGCTTGAACAGACACTTCACAAAAGAAGATTTATCAGTGGTCAATAAGCACATGAAAAGTTGCTAAACATCATTGGTCATCAGGGAAATGAAAATTAAACCCAATATAAGATACTACCACACACCGCTTGAATGATTGTAATTAAAAAGACTGACAATATCAAGTGCTAGTCACTGTTTGGAGTCACTGGAATTCTGCTGCCTTCCTAGAGGGAATATAGCATCAAAAACAGTTGAAGATACACTTACCATACAACCCATTGATTTCATTCCTATTTACTTGAAAGAAATAAAAAAAGTCTGCTCTATACATGTGTATGCAAATGTTCATAACAGGTATGGTCACAATATCCCCAAACTGTAAATGATTCCCATATCCAGCAAGAGGTGAATGAATAAACACATGGGAGTATATCCACAAATGTATTACTACCCAGCAATTAAAAAAGCAACTACAGATACACACGACAGGAATAATGAACCTCAGAATCATTGAGCAGAATGAAAGGAGCTGGACATTTGTTTAAAATTATAGAACAAGTAGGCCGGGCGTGGTAGCTCACGCCTGAAATCCCAGCACTTTGGAAGGCCGAGGCAGGCAGATCATGAAGTCAGGAGTTTGAGATCAGCCTGGCCAACATAGTGAAACCTCATCTCTACTAAAAATACAAAAATTAGCCGGGTGTGGTGGCATGTGCCTGTAGTCCCAGATACTTGGGAGGCTGAGGCAGGAGAATCATTTGAATCCAGGAGGTGGAGGTTGCACTGAACTGAGACTATGCCATTGGACTCCAGCCTGGAAAACGGAGCAGGACTCTGTCTCAAAAAAAAAAAAAAAAAAAAAAAAAAAAAAAAAAAAATTATAGAACAGGTAAAACTAATCTGTGACTTTATAGAAATAGAAATTTCACCAGTAAATGCCTGGGGGCAAAGGCGGGTGGGAAACAGGCCCAGGGGAACCTTCTGGGATGTTAGAAATATTCTAAATTTTGAGTGTGGTGGTGGTTACATGGGTGTGCACGTCTCAGTCTGTACATTTAAAGTGTGTACATTTCATTGCATGCAATTTACACTTCAGTAAAGTTGATTGAAGAAAGAGGCCCGGCATGGTGGTTCACGCCTGTAATCCTAGCACTTTGGGAGGCTGAGGTGGGTGGACTGCTTGAGCTCAGGGGTCCGAGACCAGCCTGGCCAACACAATGAAACCTTGTCTCTACTAAAGATACAAAAATTAGCCAGGCGTGGTGGCACACACCTGTAATTCCAGCTACTGGGTAGGCTGAGGCAGGAGAATCGCTTGAACCTGGGAGGTGGAGGTAGCAGTGAGCTGAGATTGTACAACTGCACTCCAGCCTGGGTGACAGAGTGGGACTCTGTATAAAAATAAATAAATAAAAATAAAGAGAGAGAGAGAGAGAATGGGAGAAGCTGACCCGAAACAGCAAGCATAGATAACTATTGCCATGGGTTTTATTGCAAAAAAAGATAAAGACGTGGGGAAAGTGGTCTCAGGAGAAATTTTTGTTTTAAAGTGAGAGAAATATCCGCGTGCCTATTTGCTGATGGAAATGAGTAGAGAATGAAGACAGAACTGCTCCACAACGCCCTGGCGTAAGCAAGATGGGTTTGGTGGAGAACGGTCGGGGGCTGGCTTTAAACAGGACTCACAAGCAAATGTATTCTCTTCTGCACTTTCTATAATAAACGTATTTAAATGTATAATTAGAAAAACACAATAAATGGTATTTTAAAAAGAAAAATAGCCGAGACGGGTGGATCACGGGGTCAGGAGA